>NW_025937359.1:0-18486 GCF_000764305.2 Hyalella azteca | reverse complement strand
TGTACTACCAGCCTGCTGCACAGGTGCTGTGCTACCAGCCTGCTGCACAGGTGCTGTACTACCAGCCTGCTGCACAGGTGCTGTACTACCAGCCTGCTGCACAGGTGCTGTACTACCAGCCTGCTGCACAGGTGCTGTGCTACCAGCCTGCTGCACAGGTGCTATGCTACCAGCCTGCTGCACAGGTGCTGTGCTACCAGCCTGCTGCACAGGTGCTGTACTATGTACTCTTTGATGTGACTATTCCAGCCTCGACTGTCAATAATTTTTTTTTTTTTGTCAGGTTTGATTAAATAGTATAAAATATTGACGTGTGTCTTGAAGATTAACTTTTGATTAACTGTTATGGTTGTGGCCGGACTTGTAAATGACCAATAGCTTTCTTAAAGAGCAAACCAATCGTTCTAGTATAGTTTCATTGCAAGTCTGTTGGACTAAGGATATATTTAGAATTGTATTAACATATTTATTACTAGTGACTAATAATAGTGTGATGCGTTCAGCGTGCAGGGCGAGACCCTGCGGTTATCCAGCCTGCGACACCAGCCTGCGCTGTCCAGCGTGCAGCCTGTCTACCGCCTCCAACCTCACCATCTTGGGTGAGACCAGAGTTTGGTGGTGAGATGGTGACACTATTGTTTAGTGGCCTCATTATTGTTATTTATGGGATTATAGCTTGGGTAAGATAATCCATTTCTTTCATTAATGTTAGACCTCACTTGGGGAGTGATTATCCACACTTCATATTGATGTTAGACCCTTCCTGGGGTGTGATTATCCACACTTTATATTGATGTTAGATTCATTTTGTGAAACGCTGAATTATTGGCAGAAGAATATAAAATATTCTCTCTATGATATTGCAATGGTTGAGATCTGAGTGTTCTCGACTCTCAAAAAAAGTTTATTGCTATTTAAGCAAAGTCTCGCTCTTTTTCTGAGAGGAGGTGACCGTGGTTCATGGAAGTCAAACTACCATTGTAATTCGATCTGGAATCTTAGTTATTTGTCGTTTATTCATGTTAGAAGCATTCAAGAGAGCTTGTTGGCTATCAAGTAAGAAAATTATTTTCTTTTCATCGGGTCGTTTATTTGAACCAACATTCTTTCCTTATATTAAATTTCATTGTACCCTGCAAATCATTTACCGTAGACTGCCAAATTCATTACCCCCTATTTGTATATCTTTGAAAAAACTAGGAATATATAATTAATTTTGCGTAGAATTTGTTATTTATGTCCGTCTGCTTAATGCGCAAGTTTCCCGAGAATTTAAAAGGAAAGAAAACAAGAAGTAAATCTTCACCAAATCTAAACTTTTTCATTGAAGATATTTTTTTTATCTATTATTTGATATATATTAATAGTTACCTATTATTTGTTATCTATTATTCGTTATCTTTTATTTGTTATCTATTATTCGTTATGTATTATCTGTTATCTATTAGTCGTTATCTATTATTAATTATACAGGGGCGGATGGGTGGTAGGTCGCCCCGGCGTCGCAGGAGGAGGAGGAGCCCCGGACGCCGACGCGGACGCATGTGAGGGCGTCAGCGCGCTGCCTTCGTGGCACGTCTTCCCTCCTGTCATCGTCCTGCCCTCAGTCAAGGACTTCAAGTGAGGGAGGACGTTTGTTTTGTGACATGAGGGTCTTATGGGAATATGGATGGCTTTTTCGGTATAATTGATGGCGTTATGGCGGGTATAATTGATGACGATTTTGGTATAATAGATGGTGTTTTCGGTATAATTGATTATGTTTTCGGTATAATTGATGACGATTTTGGTGTAATTGATGGCGTTAATGTTATAATTGGTGGCGTTTTCGGTATAATTGATGCCGTTTTGGTTATAATTGATAGCGTTTTTGGTATAATTGATGGCGTTTTAGTTATAACTGATGACGTTTTACGCATTTTTATCTTGTTATCTTAGGTTTCTTGCTTATATTTGTTGTAATAACTGATTTGGTATAGGTAGCGTGGACGTTTTTGTATTTGATGATAAATTACCTACGTGAAAATGTCCGTGAGTTGCGTCAGGATGATCTCGTAAGACCGCAGTAGCGTACCGTCAATTGGGGTGACTTCGGCCGCCGGGGTGACTTCGGCCGCGTTTTTTATTTTGTTTTGCAAACAAAAACGGGGTCGTAAACGCCGGGGTCATAAACGCCAGGGTCGTAAACGAGGTCATAAACGCCAGAGTGACTTTGGCCATCGTTTATGACCCCGCTTTTGTTTGCAAAACAAAATCAAAAACGCGGCCGAAGTCACCCCAGTTGACGGTAACAAATATTAGCAGTTCTTATATGCACTGCCAAGTTGAAGCATGTCAGTGTGAGATATGGAACGACGTGTTAGGGCGAGTCATGGCTGCACTTCAAGTAAGTGCATCTTTATTATCTCCACTTCCGTAAATCAGGTTTTTATACAAGTGCCGATTATGTCTGAATTTTTTCCATTCATTTTGTGTGGCCCGAATAACACCAGTACGTGTCATTGACAAGGCAAAGGAATTGTTGTGATCAATTGCTGTGTTAATGCTCACGGGAGGAATATTTGCTTTTCGCAACCTAGATAATTAGATAATTAGAACCTAGCGTTCATAAAAATTAAGTTACGTTGAAGTCTGCGAATTTCCTAGAATTCAAAATTTTTTACCAATTTAAGGGATTAACTTAGGCAATGGACAAAAATTCTTCTTCATATGTTCAATCAAACTATTTCACACGTCTCATATTAAAGTGTTATTGTTGAATGATGTCATAAAAGTACGAAAGTGATATGGAATGACTACTACTTAACCGTTTACAGTGTTACTTACCGAGTATTGTCTTAAGAGAAAGGAATTAAATATAAATGACTGCTAATGAATCCTACAGCTTTACTTACCGAGTATTGTCTTAAGAGTACGGAATTAAATATGAATGACTGCTACTGAATCTTACAGCGTTACTGACCGAATATTGTCTTAAGAGTACTGAATTAAATATGAATGACCGCTACTGAATCTTACAGCGTTACTGACCGAATATTTATTAAGACTGTAGAATTAAATAAGAATGACTGCTGTTGATATTGCGTAAGAGTATAAAATTAAATGTGTATGACCGTTACTGAATTGTTTACAGCGTGAAGAAGTTGCTCACTGAAGACATCGGTGAGACGCTGCAAGATCCGCTGGCCAGGCCGCGCGACTTGCCGATCTGCGAGCGCCTGCCGTCGCCGCTGCCTCCCATGCTGGAGCGCCTGCGTGCCTCCGACGCGACGCTGGGCCGCTGTGACCGCGCCGCCGCCTACCTCGCCTCCTTCGGGCATGGCGGCGACCTGATGGAGGCCGGCCATAGGGTCGCTATGGCGCTGCAGAAGGTCTAGTCCAGGGGGGGTGCTATAGTAATGGAGGCCGGACATAGGGTCGCTATGGCAAAATCGCTGCAGAAGGTCTAGTCCAGGGGGCGTGCTATAGTAATGGAGGCCGGCCATAGGGTCGCTATGGCGCTGCAGAAGGTCTAGTCTGGGGAGGGCGTGCAATCGATTCTCTCTTAATTACAAATAGCGGCCGATTTCTCGGTTTGTGAAATGTGTGTTTAACTTTAATAGCCGTTTTGGCTGCCAGAATTATGATCTTGTAACTGTTTTTGATAGTAATTCCCTAGAGTTAGAGCCAAAATCAGCCGTTACTACCTGCTAATGGCTTATTTCAGCCAATTATTAATGATAGAAGCCTGCTAATTGGCCTTACGAGTCGTGGCTCACTCAATGATGAGGATTGCATTGGAGTGTTAAGTACGAGGAGCAGAAGATCAGGAATAATTGTAGCATCCAATTACTCCCTATTGTTTTCGTGATTCGGCTATTTAATGTCTATTGTGAATGAAATAATACACTATTAAACAAATTTTTGAATGCCAATGTCTTTGCTAAGATCATTAATTATGTGCGTGCAGCGCGCGGGCCCGAAGTGGGCGCTACAGAACCTGGCGGCGCTTTACTGGCGGGCAGTGGGCAACCTCTGGAACGGCGTCGAGTGCCTCAGGGGCGTCCTGGGCGACGAGGAGACCGTCCTGGGCACCCACCAGCAGCTGCACCATGACTGTACGATGTCCTTACTGACCGTATGATGTCCTTACTGACCGTATGATGACCTTACTGACTGTATGATGTCCTTACTGACCGTATGATGTCCTTACTGACCGTACGATGTCCTTACTGACCGTACGATGTCCTTACTGACCGTATGATGTCCTTACTGACCGTATGATGTCCTTACTGACCGTATGATGTCCTTACTGACCATACTATGCCCTTACTGACCGTACTATGCCCTTACTGACCGTACTATGCCCTTACTGACCATACTATGCCCTTACTGACCGTACTATGCCCTTACTGACCGTATTATGCTCTTACTGACCGTACTATGCCCTTACTGACCGTACTATGCCCTTACTGACCGTACAATGCCCTTACTGACCGTACTATGCCCTTACTGACCATACTATGCCCTTACTGACCGTACTATGCCCTTACTGACCGTATTATGCTCTTACTGACCGTACTATGCCCTTACTGACCGTACTATGCCCTTACTGACCGTACAATGCCCTTACTGACCGTACGAGGCTCACTAAGAAATTTCTTTAGGGGTAAAGTCAAAATTCCCTTCTCATTCTCAAAAAAGGAACACATAAGTTGCTTGAATTCGAAACAAGTTTCTGAAAACTTTATTTATTATAAAAAAGGCTTTCTTTAAAAAATATATTTCATTTCATATAAATTATATATTATAAAATATATTTCATATAGAAATTTGCCTCGTCATCAGCGGGCGAAGACTACGACGAGACGTGGCGCAAGTACGACGCTCTCTTCACGGACGTGGCGCTGGGCAACCTGGCGTCGCTCCTCTACGTCGTGGGGCACGTCGACGACGCTCTCGTCCTGGCACGTCGTGCCGTCAGCGTCGCAGATTACGTCGTGAGTGGCGCGTCTTGTCATCACAAGTTATTCTGCGTTTTTTTAGGAAATTCGGACATTTTAAAAGACGTCAATGTAAGACGCTTCCCACGCTTGTGGTTACGTCTTGAGAGCGCGTGTCGTATTGATCAGAAATGGTTCCAATAATTGTCCTAAGGATTAAATGGAGGTATTTTTGAGAAAGCTTACACATGAACAGAGTGGTTCACGGAAATTTTCCGATTTGAAAGCTCAATAAAAGAGAACTAGTAAAGATATAATTACAATATAAATTTTATTAGAAAATACATTACCTGAATGACGCTCTGTTGACCTCGACGCTCTGTTGTCCTCGACGCTCTGTTCACCTCGACGCTCTGTTGACCTCGACGCTCTGTTCACCTCGACTGTTGTCCTCGACGCTCTGTTGACCTCGACGCTCTATTGACCTCGACGCTCTATTGACCTCGACGCTCTATTGACCTCGACGCTCTATTGACCTCGACGTTTACCCCTGGCAGAGCGAGACGCAGTTCCTATTGGGTAACCTGCTGAGCGCGCAGGGAAACACGACGGGGGCGCTGCACCACTACCAGAAGGTGCTGTCCCTCGCGCCCGACCACCCCTTCGCCAGGACCTATCTTGAGGCCATCACCTGCCACCACAGGGAGCCCTTACAAGCCGGGCAGGCTCTCCCTCTTCCAGATGAACCGCTATCTCTTCCAGATGAACCGCCATCTTCTTCAGATGAACCGCTATCTCCTTCAGATGAACCGCTATCTTCTTCAGATGAACCGCTATCTCCTTCAGATGAACCGCAGTTTTCTTCAGATGAGCCAGCATCTACTTCAGTCTCCATGGACGAGTCAGAGGACATTGATGTGCTCAGCGATAAAGGCTTTTGTGAGAAAGGCCTTGAATGTTCTACAAATGGAGGTGAGCTTCACGGTCCTTGATGGTGAAAATGACTGACCGTCATTTTTTGTTGTGCAAAATTTTCAGCAAAAATGACGTTGTGTGCAAGACAGTATAGATACTAAGCCGATTGTAGTTATTTGGCAGTTACGGATACTTTGTGACAAGAAGGAAGCGCATTTCTTCTGTTGACTTTTTATTTTAGTTTCTACCATTATACCGTAATGAAAATATTTAAATATTTGAGTCACTTCAGTATGTAAAGGGTTTATTCTTTCGACTTTTGAAAAGTACGAGCAAGGCCAAATTCTCGATTCTCTGCATTGTCGCGGCGTCAATATTGAATTATTACCTAAAATTACAGTTGATCGAAAATTCCGCCTAGAAACTTCGTTGAATACAATGAATTGCTGCTGTTCATGGTTGTCTGAGATACAGGTTGCCTTTTTCTTGACGGACACTATCATTTGGATCATTATCATTTTAAAGCTGTTATATGGTCGGTACTGTGTAGGCTGTAGGGCCTACTTTCGCGACACTGTTCAACATTCTAATGCTTGCATCATAGTTAAAGTACAAATTATTATCTATTGGAACTATAAGTGATTATTAGTTATCTATCTCTTGGAAGTTGTACTTGGCTAAGTTTTCCCTGCGGTCTTCACCAGACGGGGAGCCTAACTTGCTGATGGACGCCGACCGTGTCGATGCTGCTCCTAGCGCGGTTAGTTGAACGGTTCCTTTTTAACTTTAGGGAAGTTCATAATCTAATATATATACTGCATTTGAATGTAGAATATAATGTGGAGTGTGAGGTTATGATCAAGTTTACCATAATCGGGAGCAGTTTTCTTCTTGGTCGGCGATAATGCTGAGGATATTTGCCTTATTTTACTTGTTCAGACTCAATTTTGTCGCTACGATGTACGTTATGGAGTCTCAAACAAATTAGATTATTTTACGATATCTCATAGAAGAATTTTCTTTTATGGCATATTATAAGAATATGTCTAAAAAATTCTCTTCATACATATTTCAAGAGGTCACATAAAGTCTATAATTATTATCAACTTTGATGGCTTCAGTCAAGCTGCATATCTAGCAGCAATTAACATAAATGTTGCTTTATGTTAGCGCCAGCCCTCTCATTACCGTCGCAACAAGTGCTTAAGTAGGTACCTAAAACCTGAATAGTATCAAGAATACTTAATCGTCCAAATCAGTATGATACTATTATATTCGTTAATATATAGTCATTATTATTAGCAAATAGAACTCCTTGACGTCTGAACACTGTAGGTGCTGTAGCATCAAGCTGCTAGTTACTGTAGAGAAATAAATTGGTCAGTTGTGACAGTAAATAATTTCAATTATAAATTGTAACTGAATTATATTGTAAATATTCGTCTGGCATGAATGCGTTGAAAGCAACAGTCACTTCTCCCGCAGGTGCAGGCGCCCCTACACACGTCCAGGAGCACCCAACCACTCCCCCTCCAGGACTCTCCTCCTGCTGAGGGGCACGTCGTGGTAGAAGACCTCCCCACCGCTGACTGGTTGCTGCGTAACAAGGAAGCTCCTGAAGCCGAGGTCCCCGCGGGTGGAAGTATGGCGAGGGAACGCGTCCGGGCGGACGGACGGACGGACGGCGCGCTCTGCGACGGCTACAAGAAAACCGTCGCACTCCGACACTTCACGTCCACGTGGCTCTCCGTCTCCGCTAAATACGTCGAGTGAGACTGTACCTCCTTGTTTATTTCATTCTCTTCTTACTCTGCTATCTCTTCAGGTTTGCTTCATGTTGAGTCTTAGTTAGAAATATTCACAAGTGAACTTGATTGTTCAGTGATTCTAAACATCAAAGACTAACCTCTGAGGCTCTAAATATGTGTCACCGGCCAGAGCTACTACAAGCCAATCTGAACGTTAGGTCTGTAATTCACTATCAGGATCGAATGCTCACCGCTCATAGCCAGGACAATATATGAATAATTTCCAGGCTACTGTGCTCATTCATCTAACCTACAATGCCGTTCCTCTCTCCTAGTCATCGTCAGTTAAAGCCGGTTCAGTGGCTATGGAATAGAATCACGACAAAGCACACTTTATATAGTTTATTGATTCACTTTGTTTAAAATCAGTAAAATGTGGTAAAGGGAAAGCATAAATTCCGACTATTATAACTATTATAAGAGACGTTCAATTCTATTCACTATTGCACAGCATTAATGCACGTAGTTAAGGTTAGAACACTAAAGCCTCACGGCACAGCCACGACTCCAGCGTTAAGCAAAGAGTGCTGAGAGTTAACAGAGCTGAGCAGGTTCAGGTATGAACCTCACTGTAGGGCTGGCGGGACACGACTAACTACCTCGACGCACAGCCGCTCAGACCTGACCTTGCACTACGTCGTAACTGCTATAGGTCTGACTCACATGTCACTGGCGCCGCTTCGTCAGACGTAATAGAATAATTTCGTCACAAGAAAATGCACATTGAATAACTTAGTAAACGATGTTCATCGTTCACAAATTTATTCCTTGATTTAGTGATATATATTGTTATTAATTAAATCGGACCCAATCACTCTTGTGTCACAGCTCGCAGCCAGTTGAAAGGATTCAGTTTCTTTTGAAAGACATTTACGTCGGATCAAGTAATTATTTTTTCATTCATCACTTGAAGATGGTATTCAACGATTACTGATCATTTACGAGATTTTTCTAATGTCACGTTTTTAATATGTTATGTATGTGCACAGCATTAATATGCCAATTATGTGCACAGCACTAATGCCAATTATGTGCACAGCATTAATATGTTATGTATGTGCACAGCATAAATATGTTATGTATGTGCACAGCATTAATATGCCAATTATGTGCACAGCATTAATGTCAATTATGTACACAGCATCTCCAAATTCCTGCCCGAGGCGCCGGTCCCGCTGCCCCCCCAGACGCCGGCCCCCCTGTGCCCGAGTACACCGGCATCGCTGCGGTCCCTGGACCACCTGTCGGGCGTGCGGTACCGGCACCAGCTGCCCCACGTGCCCGAGACCGGTCTGCTCGAGGCGCTGCACACGCTCGTAGACCCGCCCCAGACCATGGAGCAGCTCGGCCATAGACTCCATGCCGCCCTCCAGGAGGTGCTGCTTAATCTTATGTTAATCCCAACAAAATATAATAGCATATATCTAAATAGTAAACTAAATATTACGTTTTAATATTGTTTGTCAGATGATAAGAAATAGGATAAGGAAAATGTTATTAAAGGGAACAAAATTGCCAAGTATCAGCGATTACCTGTCGTAAGAAATACTCAACTAACCTGCTAGTTTACCATAAAAATACTAAACATATATTTCTCCATTATTACTCGGGCGAAAATAATTAAACTTACGGGAATTGGAATACCTTAGTAATCATGCGAAGAGATCTTGTAGCAGAGATTGTCTCAAAGTTATACGCATGCAAGCAAGGATTGTACAAAAATGCATATAAATTTTATGCATTTTCCTCTTGATATTTCAATTCTAATCTATGATCAGGAAACCTTACTTTAGTCAAGAACTCGTGTTTTATGACACGCTGGCCAAAAGAAAATCTGAGCTCATTTGGCATGGATTCTATTTTCTATTGTATGCCGTTTATTTAATACCACCAAATGTTTGTTCTTCAAGTTCTGAGAATCCACACGAAAACAAAGGAGAATCCAACTAAATAAAAACTGCGTATCTTCATTTAGCTGCTAATTGTTGAGGCGAAATGAACCTCACATTGTAATTCAATTAAATTTTCCCTACTTCTTCGAAACTAAATTTTGAAACGTTTTCATTTGAGTGCCCCTTGATCTACCCAGCCGACGATGTTGGAGTGTAAAATGAAATGTTAACAGTTACGTGTGAAGTTTCTTCGTAATTTTTTGCTGGATCTCACAGCCAGTGCTAGTTTAATTAAATTCAAGTACCTAAGGTTTGGCCGATCCGTAGTATGAGAGGTTATTTGTTATAATGTTGCTATAATCCGTAGTATGAGAGTTTATTTGTTATAACATTGCTATAATCCGTAGTATGAGAGTTAATTTGTTATAAAGTTGCTATGTTATAAGATAATAAAGGATGATCATGTTGCAGCACTCACCGTCGTCGCCAGGAGGCTGGGTTGTGTTGACAGGCGCCGCCCTCTACTGGCGCGTCGAGGGCAACGCTGGCAACGCCATCGACTGCCTCAGAGCAGCGCTGCTCTACGCCCCTCGTCACATGAGGGATGTTCCCCTCACTTCCCTCGCTAACGTCTTGCATAGGTCAGCTGCCTTACTGCCATCACCTGCCTTACTGCCATCACCTGCCTTACTGCCATCACCTGCCTTACTGCCATCACCTGCCTTACTGCCATCACCTGCCATCGTAACAATAGTTACTCAATCTCTTTGCTGAATATTTTATTGGACGCATTTCAATACTTTGACGCTTGTATGTATCGAAATAAATTTTTAATTCTAAGCTTTGTTACGTTCCATCTTTTTCATTCTTTTGTGTTCAACCAAAGTTTATTGCAAAAATATTTCTAGCATACACAACGTCCCTTTGTTTGACTCTGTATAAGACGTGAAAACTCTCGATTGAAGCTCAATTTTAAATGTGTAAATTTAAAAATAGACGAAACTTTTTTTAAAACCTGCTGAGTGTTTACACCAAGCTTTTCGTTCATTCACATAAAGTATTTGAATTTATCCACTGAGCGAGGACTTTGTGTTGCAGGTCTGGCTTGTACAACAACGCTCTGATCGTCGCCAACGCGGCGCTCGAGATCTCGCCCAAGTTTGTGGTGATACACTTCACCCTCGCCAACATTCTTGCTGCTATGGTCAGTTAGTGTAGTATGTATGTTGTATGTCACTAACTAGTGGGCGAGCTGTATGAACGGCATGTACATAAGGACTTCACCCTCGCCAACATCCTTGCTGCTATGGTCAGTTAGTGTAGTATGTATGTCTGTAACTAGTGGGCGAGCTGTATGAACGGCATGTACATAAGGACTTCACACTCGCCAACATCCTTGCTGCTATGGTTAGTTACCTGGCTAGTGGGCGGTGTGTACGTCACTTGTGACATTAGGCGTCATGGTCAGTTGACTAAGTAGTGGACGGTATGTACGTCACTTGTGACATTAGGCGTCATGGTCAGTTGACTAAGTAGTGGACGGTATGTACGTCACTAGTGACATTAGGCGTCATGGTCAGTCACCAGTGGGCGGTATGTCGCCATACGCCACTTGTGACATTAGGCGTCATGGTCAGTTGACTAAGTAGTGGACGGTATGTACGTCACTAGTGACATTAGGCATCATGGTCAGTTGCCTGACTAGTTGACGGTGTGCACGTTACTTGTGACATTTGGTGTCATGGT
Source organism: Hyalella azteca (assembly GCF_000764305.2). Lineage (NCBI taxonomy): Eukaryota > Metazoa > Arthropoda > Malacostraca > Amphipoda > Hyalellidae > Hyalella > Hyalella azteca. The sequence goes on along the minus strand of NW_025937359.1, from coordinate 7,203 downwards.
CAGTCACTAGTGGGCGGTGTGTACGTTACTTGTGACATTTAGTGTCACGGTCAGTTGCCTGACTAGTGGGCGGTGTGTACGTCACTAGTGACATTAGGCGTCATGGTCAGTTGCCTGACTAGTGGGCGGTATGTACGTCACTTGTGAAATTAGGCGTCATGGTCAGTTGCCTGACTAGTGGACGGTGTGTACGTCACTTGTGACATTTGACGTCATGGTCAGTCACTAGTGGACGGTGTGTACGTCACTTGTGACATTTGGCGTCATGGTCAGTCACTAGTGGGCGGTATGTTCGTCACTTGTGGCATTTGATGTCATGGTTAGTAACCAAACTAGTGGGCGACGAGTAAGTAATACTTGTGTCTTTTTGAACCTGTGTGTAAGAATTGTAACATTGTGTGGCTGCAGTTTAAGTTACTGCAAGAGCTACGGTTTGTTCGTTTCTCCTAAACTAGGAACCGCATCCAAAAGACGATGTTTATTCGAAAATTTTAGGTTCATTCAACAATTCAAAAAGAGTGTTCAGTATACCTAGAATTGACTTACAGCACCAACGCGTTACAAGCTACTTTGACGGAAATTTTCAACAGCAATTCCTTCTGAAGCTTAGAAGTCCAGGGATAGTTCTCATAAGCTCAATTTAAAGAACATCTTTTAATTTTTGATTTACATTAACCTGGTCAATTTTAAAATAATTCAGTCGTCAACCCATTATTATTTCTCTTTTTCAGAGATCTCTGGTGAATATTCTTACTGTTTCCTCGTGTAAGAGCTTGAGTTTCAACTAATTCCAAACTTGAAACTCTAGTTCACTTACGTTTACCTTGGAACGTAGCTAGGCTCGTTTATAAGGAATTTTGTTGCTGAGAAAGATTCGCCGAAGGAACAAGCTTTGCTGGTATTTACCTCCTGGAAGCAGCTAGAAAAATTTAAATTCCAAGAGTATTCTTTTCCTGGTTACAATTTCAATATTTTTTATGTGCAGGGCGAATACCAGAAAGCTGCAACATTCTACGAGTCGACTTTAGCTCTTCAGTCGACCTTCGAACCGGCGAAAGAGCGTCTGCTTGCCATCTACTGTGAAGAGCATCTTGAGGACTGAGCATAGATGCCTCTTAATGTACCTACCTAGTTAGCCTCTAAGATCATCTAGTCTTTATTTTAAATACGCTAGAATGAGAAGCGAGCTGCCTGTTATATTTTTATTATTTATGTACAGAAAAAATGCCGTATTATTGAGTAACGTCCGTGCTCCTGTTTTATCAATTTGATAATTTGATTTGCCGTGATATCACGTACGGTTTTCACTTCATGGAAAATTACAAATTTCGGACCCACCAGCACCACAAACTCTAACCATCACAATACCCAACAACCCGCTTAATATTGCACTGTAGTGATAATTCAGGTTCGGTGGAAGTTATGTTTCATTTTATTTACTGACAACAATTCCAGATATCATTGGTCTCACCATAACCCTTGTGCTCCGTGCTGGGCTTAGTAGCGATGTTGAGTTACGTGACTTCTGTCTTCATTAACTGCATTCAAACGAGGGTAGGCCTGCAAATAAATGAAAATCTTGCCCCAATTTATATTCCAAATATAAAATATCGCATTTACCGTCTTGAAAGTGCAATTACGTCCACCGCAGCTTTTGTGTCACCTGACCTGGGGCCGGATTATCAAAACTTCGTAACTTTTTGTACTTACGACAAAAAAATTCTGTGGTACGTAAATACACCCTAATTTTGGCATTATCAAAACTTTCGTACGCAAGTCTTAGCTAAAAGCCTAATTTTTTTCCCGCGCAAATTTTTCCCGCGCAAATGTTTATATAATACCACTGCTAGTATTACGTTGTCATAGCAACGCCACTCGTAAGTCGATTTTGCGTACTTACGAAGTTTTGATAATACGGCCCCAGGTTTTATGATAACTCGCAGTCAAATTTTTTTATATACGTTGCTTCTCAAATTTTATCAATGTTAAATACCTGAACAAATTACAAAAGTTACATTTTGCAGTCTAACCCGATTCCCTCGGTTATAAAGGACAAAGGCTTTAAATTAACATTATGCGACCAGTCGAGACTGCACCTTCGTCGACCGCTGATCAAGGCTATATATATACCCTTGCAAATGCTGCAAAAACCCGAAGGTTTAACTGTCGTGTCAATGAAAAAGCTACTCAACACGTGCTTAAAGGTACAAGTGGATTTAAAACATAGAAATTTACTTAAAATAATGCATTAAAATTAATGGAATTTAATAGTTGGAAAAAGCAAGCGGATTTGAAAACGAACACCATGTGTCATTTGCAGACGGTAGTACATTATGTTCAAATTTATTATTTATACTGACATGGTGCAGATCCTAACTAACGTGCGCTTAAAGCGCATGTTAGTTGGCAAAATTCTGAAGTGACCTTTGCCATTCTTATGATGTTGATCTTTGTGATATACTTATCATTATGAGGTATTCTTTGGTCCTATTTAGTTACTTCTAGGTTAGTCGACTCCTAAACAGATCCGGTTCTATTGCTAGTGCTGACACTTGATTTTCGCTGTAGAAAACGGCAGTGAGTAGAAATCACTTATTTTTATAATGTACATATGTGTATAATTTCAAATTTGTTTGCTGTCTCATGCTCAATTCAATTAGCGTAACAATGTACAGGGTTATTCTAAATGATGTACACAATTTGATGAATTCCTATTTATTTAAGAATAAATTCAAAATGAATCATTTATACAACAATAGAATGAGAAAGATTCATGTTTTTTTTACATATTTTTAACTTTTTAATATGTCCCTCTTGTGCTGCACGGCCAACATCTTAAAGGCAGCCAAACTCGTCCCACACACGAGAAAGAATATCTTCTGTTACTGAGTGCACCGTAGCAGTGATATGGTTCTTTAGATCAACCAGAGTTGCTAGTAGAGGCGGGACGTAAACAGAGTTGCTGGTAGAGGCAGGACGTAAACAGAGTTGCTGGTAGAGGCGGGACGTAAACAGAGTTGCTGGTAGAGGCGGGACGTAAACATAGTTGCTGGTAGAGGCGAGACGTAAACAGAGTTGCTGGTAGAGGCGGGACGTAAACAGAGTTGCTGGTAGAGGCGGGACGTAAACAGAGTTGCTGGTAGAGGCGAGACGTAAACAGAGTTGCTGGTAGAGGCGGAACGTAAAAAGCTTTCTTGACGTAACCCCATAAGAAATAGTCACATGGGGTGAGATCAGGTGATCTCGGTGGCCAGAAGTGTAGAGCCAGATCTTCATTTCCTATGCGTCGTACCCAACGCTCAGGAAGTGACTGATTCAAAAAGTTTCAGACATCAAGGGAGACATTAAAAATTTATGATTATGTAAAAAAAAAACTTTTAATTTTTTTTCTTCCCTTTAGGATATAAATTATCCATTTTGAATTTATACTTTGAAAAAATAGCGAATTTATTAAATTGGGTCTATCGTTTAGAGTAACCCTGTTTTCCCTGTATATTATGTCTATCAAATAACAGCAGGTTCGATAATACCTACTAAAACTAGTAATCTTACAGCGAGAAATCAAATATTTGTATGGCCATTTTTGATCATATCTCAATTTGCGTGTTTGCTACGCTTCTTTGCAGCTTAGTGCATTTATTATTTTTTCTGAATGGTGACGTCTTCACAGTAAAATTTTTTCAATTTTGAAAGCAATCACCGTCAGTCGTCGCTGTCTTGTGAAGTGTTTGAGAGCAATACTTATTTTATTTTCTTATGTGTTACATAATCTCAAACGTTAGTAATTCAGTTTAGTCGAAAATTTCATCTAGTCTAAGACAATAGAGACGAACCGATTAAACGTGTTGGACGTTAATTTGTTTAGATCTCTGTAACAATTTGATGGTAAGAAACTAGCACTTTTTTAAAATAACGAAAACAATTTTCCAAGACAAATGAATCAAGTAACTCAAAATAAATTGTTTTCAAATTGGAAAGATATAATTACTCCTCATTTCTCGTTGAAAGTAAGAAGTTATTAAACTTATTCTAAAAAAATTACAACAACTAGTCATTTTAAGCAATTCTCTCTACCGCTCTTGTGTCTTTTTTAGCCACTTGTAACGTGCCCTCGAAGTTCGATCCGAACGAGACGCCACGACAATCTCTTCGTGGAATAATAATAATAATAATAACACATTAGGGACGAATTTTCATACACAATAGTATTTTCATACGTACTTAATTTTTCATTTTCGTGTTCATAATTTTCATAGCATTTTTATGTTTTTTTAAGCCAAAACCGGGCTTGGCTTAGGTATTTGGAAACGAAACTGTTAATTGACATTACGCTCATGTGAGCATTACAAGAATTTTTTACTTCGCTTCGTTTTTATTTAGCGCGCTGATTGCTAGGTATAGCACGTATTACAGGCTTTAAGTTTTTAAATCTAAACCGATCTTGATTTTGTTGACAACAAAGCTATTTATTAACATAGCGCCTCTGCGACCGCAGCGCACTACGTGAAAACGAGGCAGAACAAATATTCTGACGATACTTGAATGATCGTAATGTCAATTAATAGCCTATGTTTACTTAGGTCAAGATTGGTTTCAATTTAACAAACTTTTTTTTAACGCGTGGAAAATGTGTTATTTGCTCATCCCAAAGTGTCGGAGTGTTCCCTCGAGTCTAAAATCTTATTTTTTAAAAGCTCAGCAGAAACATATCACAACCGATTAATGCTTAGATAAAATAGAAATTTATCATATAGGAAATTAAATCTACGACAAATGGCCTCAGTCGAAACCCACCTGATCGCAAAGAGGTCGTTTGTAGCAACTTCCAGGGCTGGATGTGGCTGTGAAGTATAGACAGGCGGTTTAAAATCAAGGTTTCCTAATTCTCAATATTTAATTACTGAGAAATGTTTATAATTATTAATCGTTAGTTTAGTGGCCAAATGTTTACTAGCGTTTACTAGCGCCGAAAGTCAAGATGAACATCACCATAGAGGTGGAAGGTCTCAATTATTCATCACCCGCAAGGGGCGGAAAGTCTCAGATGTCCAGCCCGCTAAAGCTGGCTCGGAAGAAGCAGCGTTAGCATCTCTAAGAGACGAAGTGACAAGGAGGGACAGGTGAAAAGCAACAGAAACGAAGACACTCGAACAAGAGGTCGCTTACACGGGTCGTCGGCCGCCCGCACGAGAGAGACAGAGAAGGGAAATGTAAGGAATCCTACCTACATTTAACCCCGCAACTGAGACCTGCAGTCAGACACCGCGAGCTCAGCGGTGGGGCGCTCAGGAACAATCCCCCTAGGAACGCGAAATCCCATAGGACTTCTGACGAGCACAGACACGCGTCAGAAGTCCCCCCTGAGGGGAATTATCAATCGTGGTCTTATTAAAGGAATAAGTATTGACAAATGCCGATCTGCCAGAAGTAGTGTCGAGCGTGTGCTCCATGTATACTGATCTCACAAAAGCTTATAATACAGTGAAGGAAACCTCTCGGACAAAAACGCGGCCTGTCTCACGGCCGTGCCTCAAGAAAGTCATCGTACATGGAATATCTTCCAAATTACTGAACCGATTTCAATGAAACTTGGTATATAGATTCCTGACCACCTAAAGGTGATGTCTAGCCGTGTGAATTTTCGCGATTTCGCCCATTGTTCTCGATTTATACGGTAATACGGGCAAAAATGCGCATCGTACATGGAATATCTTCCAACCTACTGAACCGATTTCGGTGAAACTTGATATATAGATTCCTGACCACCTTAAGGGGTAATACTTTAGATTAAGTGCATCCAGAAGAAGGGGGTGTTATTTTTTTTAATTATATGTTTTTTGGGGTGTAGATAAAGAATCTGAAATCCGTTTTTGGCGGTCGGCATCGGAAAACCGATTTTTCTCCCCGAGGCTCTAATTCGTCAGAAAAATCGGGCAAAAATCGGCGAAAAAACCTAACCTAACCGTGGTTGCAATGTCGTGGTTGCAAGAGTATATGGGTCACCGAGGCCAAGTTAAAAACGCTATAAATCCACGGATATTGGGGCCAAGATTTAACTTGCATTTTATCTTAGAAAATATATAAAAATCGGCATATATAAAAATCGGTTTTCCTATGCCGACCGCCAAAAACGGATTTCAGATTCTTTAGCTACACCCAAAAAAACAATTAAAAAAACACTCTTTTTGGATGCACTTAATCTAAAGTAATATCCCTTAAGGTGATGTCTAGCCCGTGTGAATTTTCGCCCGCGTTCTCGATTTATACGGTAATACGGGCAAAAATACGCATCGTACACGGAATATCTTCCAAACTACTGGTCCTTCCCTCTCGGCCAAGGAGACTTTGATCTCCTTGGGTGCCCCACGGGGGGGAAGCGACTGACCTCAAGGTTAGGTAGGTCAGGAAAGGTCCGTTTATTGTGCTCTGAAAGTAGTTGAACTAGACCTGACTTGGACCTAACCTGCGAAGATTCTCGCTGTGGTCTTATTTGTGCTGGCTAGACATCACCTTTAGGTGGGTAGGAATCTATATACCAAGTTTCATCGAAATCGGTTCACTAGTTAGGAAGATATTCCATGTACGATGCGTGCTTTTGCCCGTATTACCGTATAAATCGAGAACGCGGACGAAATCGCGAAAATTCACACGGGCTAGACATCACTTTTAGGTGGTTAGGAATCTATACATCAAGTTCCATTGAAATCGTTTCAGTAGTGTGGAAGAAGTTCCATGTACGATGCGTATTTTTGCCCGTATTACCGTATAAATCGAGAACGCGGAGGTAATCGCGAAAATTCACATGGGCTAGACATCACCTTTAAGTGGTAAGGAATCTATATACCAAGTTTCATTGAAATCGGTTCAGCAGTTTGGAAGATATTCCATTTGCTGATTTACGATGAATTTCTTGAGGCACGGCCGTGAGACAGGCCGGGCTTTTGTCCGAGAGGTCTTTTAATGCTGAAAAGTGTAACATACTTCACCTCTGGAAGAAAAATGAAGAGCAAGATTACAATGTGTGAAGACATGTTGCAACGAGAGAGTAGTTAGTAATTGAAAAATCTACCACGTAAAAAGAACTAAAGAAAAGAGCATAAAAATTTTAAAAATCTATAAAAAATATATCTTGATAAAACCTAAAGGGAAATTATCCAACTCGGCCACCTCCTTATCTATATGAATATGCCGGGCCTGGGTCGC
>NW_025937358.1:0-301 GCF_000764305.2 Hyalella azteca | reverse complement strand
ATCGTAGAGCACTACGCCGCCAAGAAGAACTTCAAGAGCGCCCTAGGAACGCTGCAGGAGATGAAGAACAGACTTCCCAAGGTAGTTGAACAAACTTTTCATGTAATTTTATTCAACTGTGGTATAATGATCTGATGCTTCTGGGTATTTAAGAACCAGCGTTATTGAAATATTTTACAAGCACGCTTTTACATGTAAAGTACATCCACCACTCCATGCAGTAATAATTTTCCAACCCAGTCCAGTTTTCTCCTTCAATTATTCTGAACAGTGAAGTGGGCGATGTTATGATTGTGAACAT
>NW_025937357.1:5920-10009 GCF_000764305.2 Hyalella azteca | reverse complement strand
TGGCTTGCACTAGCTATGCAAGTCTCACGATTTGGGGAATTGCAATGACGACACATTCGTTATCGACAAATTTGTGCTATCTGTATACTCAGCCAAACTATTTCGCACTCCAAATAAACAGGCGTTAAAATCGTATAAACTTCCTATTTCAGCATCAATCCTCAATGAACATATATCAAACGTATCAACATAGACGAAATATAAGAAGAAATAAATAGAATACAAGTTACAGTCTCAGAGCAAGCTGTCCGGCAAGTTTTTTTATAGCAGTGACTGTAGTAAGCACCGGCAAAACAAACTGCGGCCACGTCACTGCTTGGGTTGTTGCCGGTGCCTTCAGGGATACACTGCAGGACAGGGCAAGGAATGAAACGAGAATCTTTCTTCTATGCGACAAAAGCATCGAAGAGCTCCGCCTCAATGTTTTGCCAAGAACTGCACGACTCACGCCAACTGCGAGGCATGCTGCGCGTTACCATGCCACATCTATAATAAACTTTGCTTAAGTAGAATTTTTCCCGTGTTCCTCTCACTCACATATCATAATGTTAGATAAAATCTATTGACCGGTATCTGTCTTCGAACAGCCTTATGCATCTCTTTTAATTTTGTTTACTGTATCGCCGTCGATGGTCGCCAGAAATGGAGGCGTTCCTTTGCATCCAAGTCCGGTAATTTCAAAGACTGCTCCTGCCAGGGGCTTTGCTTTGAGGACCTCAGGCGGGGTGTCGTGACGCGCGGTGGTCACATACATGACGTCGTACGCAGGGCCGCCCCAACACATCGACGTGATGTTCAGAGCAGGCATCTCCACAGTGCGCACCACAGCTCCATTCTTGGGGTCAATGCATGAAATCTGCGAGCATCAAAGAAGAAAATAAGATTATTAGGTAATTGAAATATTCACCTAATAGAAATACAATAGAGGTGATACAATCCAATTTATTTACTAAGCTTCTCAATAATATTACTTATATGATGAAAAAACGCTCGGGATTGATGTTATTGCAACACAAGAACACATGACTATATTTTGCTAACTCTATATTATAATTAAATATGTTGATNGTAAATCCCAATAGCAGAACAATAAATATTTAGAGATTTCCAATAATTTTGGCCATTGTAGCGGCTAATGTAGAGGCGCTACATTTTACTGTAGCGGTAGCGTCAGCACCCGCTACAATCTAGTGGATGTAGCGGTAGCGGTAGCGCCCGCTACATTTAGAGCATATAGCGGTAGCGGCGCTACATTTCAAAGTAGCGCTACCCAGCTCTGCTAAATCACTCGTTGGCATCTCCGGGCTCATTGCCAAGTGTGCGACGATGCGTTTGTAAGTAGCAAGTCTGTAGGGAAACACGAGAAAAATGTATGAGTCCAACAGAAAGTTCAATTTTCTTTGCGTAGAAAAGTTTCTTTACAATAGAGCACAATCGCCGGCATTCAACGATATTAGCAGAGGTCTGTCTATCATTCGTTTTTACACCCAAGGCCCTTCTCAGCGTTGGGTTTCAAAAATATTTAGATAACTCTATGCAGTCTAGGTTTTCCTTTAAGTGAATAGAACGATGTTAGTTTTTCATATACATGACTACTGAAGACTTCTGAAAGTAGAGATCCTCCACGAGTAATTTCATCACTGACTGAACTATTCTTCTCATCTCATACCGCTGTCACAAACATTATTACGCAGCTCTGTTCAGTATCATGACTACAAGTACATACTAAAAGGTTGTGAGTTTTTCGACGTTTATAACGCCAACTAACTCAGGAATAAAAAAAAACTTCAGTCATTATTAAACATGTACCACCTGCTTGATGTCTCTTTCTAGTCCGCCAGATGTAGTGAAATTTTTATTGCGATAATGCATGTATCCAAAAAATTTCTACATTTTTAAAAAGTCATGAAAAACTTCTTACATGTTATTATTCAGTAACTGGAATAACACCCGCATTTTAAAGTGGTTAATTAAAATAAATGATGACGGGCGATGAGGGCTTGAATTTTTATGAGAGAAAAAAACTCGGGTGTAAAATAATCGAGTACCTCTCAGGTTGAATTTTCTGGGTTGAATTCCCTAAAACACATATGACATTCAAATATATTTCTGTCAAGGCTTTATAGCATGGGAATATGCTAGAAGATAATCATCAATATATAGTTCATAATTATTCCTGTCACCGATAATTAAACGATCGAAAAGCTCGATAAATAAGACGATATCAGTACAGTGCTAAAATAATAATCATTAGCGAAAGTAATATCCTACTTCGGTTTGTGCTTCTTCATGACCGGAAGATAAGAATATCAGTGGCATCTTGGATACGGTACTTCATGACGTAATTTGTTTATGGTAAATAACATGAGTGACGTCTTCCTTGTTTTAAGGAATACTTACTATGCCATACTTACTATGCTCCTTATCGAACCCGGTGGAAGTCTAGTAGCTTCTTCAAACTATCGCCAGTCATGAAAAGATCCGGTCAAATGACACGAGTTTAGATTCTATGAACAAGGCACGAAATGGAAAAGAATCGGCGACAGGTCACATCAGGCCTACACTTCAGAGCCGACATCACTATGTTATGTTATGTTATGTTATATGAAAATCTGCAAATCAGTGATCAGTCAGTTTTAATTTTAATTTTGCTTCAAAGAAGGTTGAAGACTTCTTCAGAATTTGGACCACATCGTACAAATTGGATCAACAACCCAGACACCGAGCCGCTGTCTCATTAGATACTTTCATCCTGGAGGGCAAGTGAACCACATGAGGCCATCACACAACCAGACCGTCACTCGCACTATACTGAAGGAACCCACCAGCATTGTCATCAAGCAGTGGCCTGACATCAATCGACCGACGATGGCTGACCTCCTCGTCTCTGCGGATTGGACGCTCGCTAATTTAAGATAGTTTTCAGAGTGATTTTTCTGGTTCAACATATCACTGTAGTATCCTATTTACGTATATTATGTACCTATTTCCAGCAAAATATCAATATTTAACAATTCTTCCAACCTGAAAATGAATGTGTGTCGCATTCAACACGTCGTTAATAAACTAAAATTATGTCCTGAAAATGTCTTCCGATCAACCAACGTCATCTGAAGAATTGTCCGACTCTCTGATAATTTAAATCAACAAATTCTCTGGTCGTTAATCGCACGCGTATAAATCAGCGATCATGCACTACAGGATTGGCCTTTTATTCTGTGTCAATAACAAGTAGCAGAGGAGTCATGCAGTGGCGTTCTCACCTTGCTACTCTGTAGGCAGTGATTTTATAGACAGCGTCATTAATTACCTCCGCTGAAACGCAAGAAAAACACGAGTTCCATATGGAGAGCAATCAAGCCTACGAACACTCACGTTGCAGTATTATTTCTTGGACCGCTACATGAAATAGTTTCACAATAAATATATTTATATAGCATAGGGTAATAGATTTCAGATAAATAACGTTCTGGCGCGTCTTTAAAAGACATCATCGGTGTCGTATTTAAAAAAAATTAAACTTTCATCCAAGGAAATAATTTGAATGAAAATGCTATTGAATAATTTATATTTACCGAAAAGTTTTTCGATTTTATTTGCAGATTTGATGAGGTTTATATGAAATTTTATGTCTTCTTCATAATTTCTATCAAAATTTAATTTCATGGCACCAGCTCCCGCGCTCTATCTCATGTTGCATTATTATTGAAGTCAATATTTCCATTCGGCCTTATTAACGAAGAGGGATTAATGATAAGCCAGAGTTAAACTATTGCTCCTGTATATTGGATTTAGAAGATATTTGTTTTTGTTATGACATATCAAACAGGGCAATCATCAAGAAAATTAATAAAATAATCTGCCTGTGCGCGCAGCATAAATTTTTTATGAAATTCTCATTAATTTTTGATATAATTGGTTATTGTCTATCAACAAATGAGAGATCTCGTATAACTATTTTAAGCTGCAAAACTATTATGAGAAAAATCCTGGCTCATACCATGAATGGGTGAGTACCATGGATGGGTGAGTACCATGAATGGGTGAGTACCATGGATGGGTGAGTACCATGGATGGGTGAGTACCATG
>NW_025937357.1:0-5671 GCF_000764305.2 Hyalella azteca | reverse complement strand
AGAGACAGGGGGAGTACAATGGGGGAGTGATTACCATGGATGGGTGAGTACCATGGATGAGTGAGTACCATGGATGGGTGAGTACCGTGAATGGATGAGTCCCATGGATGGGTGATTACCATGGATGGGTGAGTACCATGGATGGGTGAGTGCCATGGATGGGTGAGTACCATGTATGGGTGAGTGCCATGGATGGGCGAGTGCCATGGATGGGTGATTGCCATGGATGGGGAGTACCATGGTTGGGGGAGTACTGTGGACGGGTCCAGCGGGCACCAGCATTTATTGTCCTCCCACCACAGAATATCAGCGACCGTACCAGGGCAGGGCAGAGAGGCTAGCGTCAGGAGGCTGTCATGTCATGCGGTAGACGACTTTGTAGCAGTTAATTCTCAGCGATATATTGCTCACTGCAGGGAATCCGACACCCATCAATCTTAGCAGATCAAGGCTATCACTAATTATTATGCTTTATAGAATTATTTCTCATCATGTTAGTGGTGCTTGATTGATCATCCTTGCTTAATAACTGAAGACAGGAAAATTTTTTATGCGTAACAAAAGAAGATTACAAGACGATGATAGTATTGTTAGTTGCTCGTATCAGGTACTGTATGTTGTTTTTGTTGTTTGCCGACAACTTGGTAACAATACTGAAGGCTTCCATATTCAATAAAGCTTGGCCGGAGTTACGATTAAAATCTATTGGTATAATCAAATATTGGAATTGCTGCAGTAAAATTGATTTAAGCAAGTTGTCTGTAACACAAGCATGTATAGAGTGGAAAGGCTTGCTAAAACATGTAATTTCGTCGTTAGATTTAATCCGCTAATGTAGAACTTTTGAGTCTTCTTTTGACCAAATTTTTAGACTAGACGATGTAGTTGAGGAGCCTTAGCCGCATCACGGTCCGAGGTTTAAAGACAATTAAACACCTGATCTTCTAATTTTCGTTTCTTCATTGATTGATTGTTTGAGAAGTGATTAAAATATTTAAAGGCTACACTCCTCAAATACCACGAGAACAACCATTGTGCATCAACAAATAAACTGGTTAGCATCATTTAATTGATTTATTCACGTCGATTATTTCGCCTTCAAGAGGCCCAAAAGAACAATCGGCTTGATGAAACGGGTGAGTCAATCTATTGACAAGCGCTTCACTCAATCTGACATTCAATATTTTGATGAAAACCTTCCTATCAGAAATTCGGTAAACGCACACTTGTTCGTTCGTTCGCTACTGGTTATCTTATGATCTGCTATATTGATTTTGGCGGTGAGAAGACAGTTTCTCATACGGATATGGCTATCATCTTCCTAAAATTATTCGTATCTTTCTATCAATTTCAACCTTGCTTCATAAACTTTCAGTGATTAGCTGACGAGGCTACGAACTTTTGACTATTTTAAATGGTGAGACCCTGGCTGGTCACTATTTGTTTACATAGTAGAGCCATGGCATGGCGAATTCAGAACTCTTCATATGCCACCTTCAGATAGAGATATTTTCCTATAATTACAGCGTCTTTCCAGCCATAGAAATTCATTCGGTTTTATTAATAATAATGCTACAGTGACGAAGCGTGCGGTGAAACTGATCCAGGATTACTGATAATGTGAAGAAACTTTTTTTTTGTGATAACATCATAGTACTCAAGTTTGTGCATAGCGGCCACCGATACCTGGCAAACGTTAAAATTCAATTTTAAAATGAATACTGAGTATAATATACAGTTCATTGTAGCTGATCTACGTATATTAATTCTCAGAAGTTAACACTTTCTTCGATATGTGTTAATAATATCCCTGTCAAAATTTTCGTGCCGATTAAGGTCGTTTTAGAGGAACTATATTCGGCTTAGGGGTGAATCAGGAGCAAGTCGGCCACGTAGGGTGTTTTGCTTCTATTTACCAGCCTCTTTTGGAAGTCAATTGCCCGGTAGGCCAAATCTGCGTAATATGAGCTGGGCAGCGCTACTTTGAAATGTAGCGGCCGCTACCGCTACCGCTACATGCTCTAAATGTAACGGGCGCTACCGCTACCGCTACAATTACTTAAATATAACGCCGCTACCGCTACTGAAAATGTAGTGGCCGCTAGTAGCGGCCGCTACATGTAGCGCGCTACTGCCCACCTCTGGTAACAACTAACATGTTGACACTATATAGTAACAGGCTGAGGTTGACAACATTACACTGAAATCTTTCGTAGTCTAATTCTGTATTTTATATTATGCATGTATCATGCTGGTTTTTAAATAATATTTGATCTATTAAGTAAAATCTAAAGGCTTTTTCTATAAATGCTACAATTGCTTAAATGTAACGCCGCTACCGCTACCGCTACATGTTGCGCGCTTCTGCCCACCTCTGCCTATGTGATAGAAAAAGGTGCTCAGAGTTAGGAGCATGGAAAATCCTGCTATCTTTTGAATAGGTAGATCTTAGCCCTTCCTCAGTTATCCAAAATGAAATTGATAATCTTCAGTATTCATTTATGGATTTAGAAGCGAATCTCATGTAGCTCAATATAAAGCAAAATAATAGATAAAAAGTATATCAAGAAAAGTGGCAAATTACTCACCTATGCGTTCTTAGTACTCTCATTCATTATTCTCACTTATCCAGGATACCCACGAATCTTTGGTACTCACCCACATTGAACCTAAAATTAATTTGAAACCTTATTAATATATCACAAGCTGACGTTCAAACTTGTAAATCCGTAATGGATTTACCAGTTTGAACAAGTTAACTTTGTTCCTAACAACTAGCGTAGATCTTCCACTTACATTCACGTCAGTTATAATGGCTTTGCTGTGGTNAGGTCATTGAGACAAATCTAATGATGTATAACACAAGACTTCACCATGGGCGCTTTGCCCCGTGACACGCATGGGCCCGTTGCCCCACTAGGTATCATTTCAATTTATATAGTTTCAACATTTTATTTTATAAGCTATAATAGTCGAAACTTGAACTTAAAATTATCCCTATAAATATTACATTCAAAATATAATTCACAGTAATTTCAAAAGCTTTATCTACAGTAATCGAAAACAGTTTTATTTAGCAGCAAAAAAACTTGTATCTGAGCTAAAACAGTTATTCACAAATAACTTAACAACGCAAACTCTTAGCAAAACGTAAATCCGTGCACTTCATCCCAGTGAAACTTTCGACCGGCGGTAGAGAACACGGACCAATATCTGCCATACTTAGCGAAAAACCCGCTATGGGCCCATGACCCGCAGTGGTCCGTTTGCCCCATGTTACCCTACTATGGACAGTTGAACTTTACGTTAATAAAACCTACTAGTTCTACAGCTTAAGCGTTATAACTGGATTTTTTGTTAGTATAACTTCTTGATTACCACAGTATATTAATTTCTCATTTTTATTATACGTCAAAAATAAATAAAAAAATTGTGCAAGCTGAAATAAAAAAGGGTTCTTCTCTCCCATTCATCATTCATATGTCTGATATTTTCTCTTTTTGTCTTCACAGCTGACGTTCTCTTACTTCATCTTAGAAACAGTTTTCCAAAGCTGACCATCATAATTAATGATTTTCTGAGCATAATGACTTTTTCCCCTACTTATTTTAAATCAGACAAATACATTTATGCCAAATTTTATCAGTAGAAGAAGAAAAAAATAAACGCTGAGAATTCATCGGACTTTAAAAAGCATAAAATTATCAATAGAATGGCATTTTTATAACAAAATATTGCAATATTTCTTAGTTTATATAATTTAGCTCATAATATAGATGTAATTTTATTTATTAGCTTAAAAAAATTGGTTTTTGGCAGCAAAACTGTTCCAGTCTACTAATTCAAACCGCTTCATATCAACATATATAGAGTACTCTGGTGGCCATTTTGAAAATCACTTATTTGAAGCCTTTCCACCAATTATATTTTAGAGGATTTATTATGTCTTTTCTGAAGCCTTTCTGCATGTTATGGTGATGGAGAAAATTCTTTTGCAATTTGTTCTAGGTTGATCCCCCTTTTTCACTAGGTTTCCTGGACTACTAGCGTTTACAGCCTCAATAACCTGTCCCATGTTTGTCAGGCCATCCCATGCCCAGCATTATATCCTTAATAACCTATCCCAGCTTGTGAGGCTAGTCCCACGTCCTGCGTTATAGCCTCAGTAGTCTGTCCCATATTCGTCTGCCTGTTCCCAAGATCTAGCCTCTCATAACAGGTACAGTATATGAAGGAAAGACAGCTTGTCGAGACTAAATGTACACATGCAGACTGGAACATATATTATGCTACCATATACAAGCGTAATTGTTTTAATTAGGGTGGCACCACGAGTGCCATGTAGAAATTCTTCCTACATACTAAATTGTGCCATCCATACACAAAAATCCTCGCACATGACAAAATAGATAGATTTGCTTTGCTATAATAATTCGCTTTACTTTAATAGAATTGTTTTACTATAATTTAATACGTATTATGTTAAGTTTAAACCCATATTTTGGTTGCGTGTTCCGTTATTTCGGTATGTTATCTCTTTGTTGTCATAAAACACAAATTCCACTGCATCATCGGGATTTAAATATTAAGGCTCCAAGCAGACAAATAATTGCCAAATGCTCAAAAAAGAATCATATTTCTATTACACTCGAAGCAAAGTTGATTGTTAATTCTGTCCATAAACTCGCTGTCGGCGAGTTATCGATGTATGAACTCAGCCGTTGATTCTGCTTGCACTTGTGCGTTTATTTTCCATTGTTTGTTAGAATACTTTAGATTGTCATGAAATTTCTGAGTTTGGAACGACATTAATTAGGTGTTCAGTCTTTATGTATATGAAAAACGAAAAGCGCCGTAAGTAGATTGTGCGATGTGCGTATTTGCGCAGAATTGAAGGAGGAGCGCCGCTAGACATCTTTCGCATAGTGGATTTGGATGTTCACATCACTGACGTTGATCGAACGCATTGTGGATGTGACGATCATAGGGCATCCCATCAATGGCTCACGCATCAGTTAGGCCATCATCTATCGCCGAAGTGTCACGAGACGCCCCTTTCGAGAGCCGCAGATAATCTCAATCTATACGAGAATATACATTAAAAAATGAAGATTATTGCAACTCGAAAAAAATTAGTTCGCTGATGATCATCGTATAGGAAGGACGCTTCAAATAAGTTCAGTATTTTTTTGGTCCTGTAATCGTTCAATTACTATTTGTGATATGGAGCGCGTATTAGATATTAATATGGTGCAGAAAGAGAAAGACATGTTTGGCATTCCTTACATTGATTTAAAATCATTAAATGTAATAATATTTTCAACTTCTTTCCCAGTCAATTTCAGGAAAACAATCAGGTTTACCGTTTCGGTTTCAATTTTTACAAGGTTTAAAAATTATTTTCAGTTATATTTCTGTTTCTGTGATTGTCACGCGTAACGATTTAACTTTCGCCCATTATATTTATATGAAATAAATATTCATGGAAACAGTAATAAATTTATTAACAAAAAAATTATAATTAAAGTAGCAAATCGACCAAATTAACCTCGTGATGTCGGTGATGATAATATGGCGGAGTCTGGTTTGTTGGCGATATAGGGGCCATGAGTAGGACTTTATGCCTCGAATTCGTCTTGTACAATTACTAGGTAAAACATAATTTAATTCT
>NW_025937356.1:0-5326 GCF_000764305.2 Hyalella azteca | reverse complement strand
GCAGAATTAACTTGATGCATTTAACTGTCTTGGCAGCATTTTAGTTACTGAATTAAACTTGGCTTGAATGGAATTTAATCATTACCTCTGTTCTGAAACGATATGAAACAAAAGGATGCATTGAGTAAGAAAATTGGTTAATGACACAGATGGGTTGAGTGGAGAAAAAGCAATAATGCCTTCCGGCAACAGTGGAATTCTAGAAATGGAGGTTCACTTATAAAAAAGCTTTCCACCCAAGGTGGAATGCTTTCCTTAGATACAGTGCTCTGCCAGGACCAGGTGACTGACTAAATGAAATGAGAATCAAAAGTGGACAAACTAATTCAGCTGTATAGTACCTCAGATTTGTTATAAAATTGTTTGAATGTCTCTTGTTTGATAGATATTCTCTATTGTTCTTTTATTTAATTGATTTTTGAAAATTTTCCAGGCTTTTTGTTTGTAATGATCAAGTTTAAGTTAAGTATTTAGTTAACCAGTACTGTATTACATATACCATATTTGGGGGCGGGGCTTATGGGCACAACCAATTACAGCTGGAAAGCATCCCCATCAACCAATCACAGCTTGAAAGCATCCCCAGCAACCAATCACAGCTGGAAAGCATCCCCATCAACCAATCACAGCTTGAAAGCATCCCCAGCAACCAATCACAGCTAGAAAGCAGATAACATTACAACTCCATAAACCAATCACAGCTGGAAAGCTGGAAGGGGCTAAAATCACAATCCCATAAACCAATCACAGTTGAAAAGTGATAGGATATGTATAGTCGAATGGGGTAAGACAGGATCGCAGCCTTCATGGGGTAAGAAAGGACCGGCCCATGGCATGCATTCTAATTGCACTGAATTTAATGTGACAAAAGAATATGTTAGAGCAATCATTGCCTGTCATTTCAGTATTTGTAACAACCCTCTTCTGCAAATAATGAATTTCTGGTTAATTTTTGAAGAAAACCTATGTAAAGAAGGGTCACAAAATAGTTAACCCTGTTTGGGAAATAAGCTCTGTCTAATGACAAAAAATTTTTTGGACAGGTTTGTGGATGTAGGCAGGTAACCTCAAGTAATAAGCAACTTTTGAGACATACTAGGCATTCCTACCAGCTACCATCACTGCCTGACATTTATTCTAAAATGGGGTAAAAAAGGACCGGACATGGGGTAAGACAAGACCACTAAATGATCCTGTTTTACCCCACAAGTGGTCCTATCTTACCCCATAAATGGTCCTGTCTTACCCACAAATGGTCCTCTTTTACCCCATAGTTTATCAAAAATAGCTTTTAAATTAATATATTATTGTGCATAAGTATACATGGAGTATTTTGGTCAAAATTTTCATCATTTGCTTAAAATAACCATTCTAACTTGTTAGCTTTTTTAATTAGATAAATTTAGCATACTATTGTGAATTGCATCATGGGGATGGATAAAATAGGGATGTCTCTTCCCATTAGTGAGCTGCAGAACAATGTGCAAGAGTGGTTGGGGGAAAAATCAAAATAATTATTATCACAATTTTGTGAGAGGGCATGGGCTATGTTTGAAGAAGTGCACCACAAATGCAGTTAGCAAGAAAACACGTGACATCTGACTCTTAAGTTATTATCCATTGGTTTTATTACCAATTTGATAAATTTTCAGACAATGACACTAATGGAATATACATGAAGCATTTGGCAGTGCTCTACAATGAATCAAAGCCAACCTACTATTTCTATGCTTAACAAAGTTTTCTCGTGGCAAAAACTCCAATGTGACTGATATTAGAGTTGACTTAATTCCTGCAACACAAAACAGTAACAAGTGGTTGTTTAATCAAATAATTTGTTTCTAGATGGATAATATTGAATATCAGATTTATATTTTCACTAAAAACCTTGTAACATAAGAATTACCTGTTGGTCCTTTCTTACCCCAGCCTGGTCCCATCTTACCCCAGTGGGGTAAGATGGGACCAGCTCACTTTTTTCAATCTGTACAGAAAACTGTGTTGGATGCAAAAAGTCTGAGTTGTAGCTTTGAAGCTCATTGCATAACCACACCTTGTGATAAGTTTAGGATTTTTTAGTTATTCATGGTATAGATGCTACATGCCTGTTAGTGATTTCGGTCCTGTCTTACCCCATCTGACTATATAATGTATATAATAAAATGGACTGGAAGTGAAAGGTTCCTGGACTTTCCAAACTTTCAGGTCCTGCTTTCCAATATGCTATGTGTACTGGTTAATTTAATATCCCTCTAGAATTCCACACTGATGCAGAGCGTACTCATCCATTACTAACAGTACTCTGAAGTCCGCCTCTTTCATTGTAGATGATGTATAGGTAGAATAAATGACATTTTCTGTGATTTTTACTTGTTTTTCCTTTATTGATATGATATTGCCATATACATTAATTACCGTATTATTGATGTGATATTACCGTATCCATGAACATGCCATTGAGCATTTATAACAACCTTGTCCACTGCAAGCTTCGTATCAGCAGCCTTATAGCATTTTTTTTGTATCTGTAAGCTTACAGGACGGCTCGTAATTTCACATTTTAATTGGGTTAAGTGAATTTACTATAGTAAAAAAAGATCGTGAAAAACATACCTGAAACAGAAAGGAATATTTTAGTGACAACCAACGTATCTTTTGGAGAAATAAATCGTAGTTTAGGTCAATTACTTTTCATTCTATGATGCCTGGTGCACAATTCTATACATGACATGCTATGCACAATTTTGTGATGACTGATGATGCACTAATTTTTCGATAAGTGAATTTTTTTTGCTGAGCAAGGAAAATGTGATCAATATTCTTTGTTTTTAATCAATTTTTTTTGTGCTTGGAGCTTTTGCTAACTGAGGTTCTACCGTAAATGCGTTTTTGGAGGTGTCCCGACTAGCCCCGGGGGGGGGTGGCCAGAGTAGCCCTGCCGTGCGGAAATGGCCGCCATTTTTTTTTCGAATGAGATAGGAAAAATCTGCCAATTACGTTTTCAAGCCGACACCTGGGTGCAACTTTTATGTAAGTAAAATTTTTTAATACGGCAAATATTTTTTTTGCTACAGACCTTAGCAGAAGTAACTTTTCAAAACAGCGTTTTTCACCATTTTTTCAGGAATTTTTCAAAGCTAGTAAATGTCGTATTTTTCGACTGCCTTTATACTACAGCAATCCCTTGATTAATGCGGTTAATAAATCCCCGAGTTTTACAGTGTTAAGCAAAACCGCGCTAATCAAACTTAAAAATATATGGGAATTTATTTTAATGAATCCTCAAAAATATCAAAGGAAAGGAAAATTATGTAGTTCGATAAAAGTGAGCAGTAGATATGGCAGCAATCTTGACCAGTTGAAGGCTAACGAGTAACTGGCCCTTTACGCACTGAATTATGTTTCGAAAGTGAAAAAACAATCTGAATTACTTTTCAGATCACGCGCAGTCTTTGTGTTGTACTGGCAGTAGCGGCGCGCCTACTCCATTTTCCTCACACCGGGGCTTAAAGGGCTAGAGCACCGGCATGGCGCACTTACCGGCGAACGTTGCCGAACTCGATCATTCGAGTTATGAACGAGACAAGGCGCGGTTAAACCGACTCTGTAGTCAGCATGAGTGCCTACTGAACGGGACTTATTTAAAGAATTATTGGCTGAAATTCATAAAGTAACAACATTTGGCGGATTTTTCCAAAAGTCGTAACAGAAGCACAACATAAGATCTAATAAGCACGAACGTAACACCTCTGGCTAGAGGCGGGAAAATGATGCATTGTGAAAAAAAAGTTGCGCTAATCAAAACTGGCACCGCGTAGATCAAGGGTAGTTCGCAAATTTTTTTCCGCGTTAATCAAAACCGCGGAATTCAAAACCGTGCTAATCAAGGGATTGCTGTACATAGATAGGAAAAATGTTGAAGTTTACGCCACTATAATTAGTTTTGCAATATTCCAATTAGTTTTGCTACTATAACAGTTTTACGCCGTGTCGGAGGTGCGTCCCGAGTTGCCCCGCCAGTCCCGAGTTGCCCCGGTTGACGGTATCAAGTCATGCTACAACCTCAGCTGGCACAGCTGCAAATGATTTCTGCCCTCATTTCTGTTAAATATTTTCTAGGTTCTTTCCTAAGTTTAGCCTGTTTAGGTGACATTTCTGTTAGTTTAATCATCTCCTATCAAATTGATATTAAAGCAAAACAATAGAGCTGCAAGATTCCAATTTCCTAATGTATGAAAAATTGGTTACTTAATTCACTTTGAAGTTGAAGACAGGTAATCTTGTTGAAAACTTGAAAAGTACCTATGAAAATTCAAATTCAGCCTTAAATTTATGATTACAATTTGAAATCAAATAGACATCCAAATTTACCAGCCTGATAATTTTTGAGAATTTAAATTAGTTAAAGCATCAAATTTTTTTTTTTTGCCAAATTTTAACATGTTGACTACGATTGCTCCATCTTGTACTACTATTATAGTATTATTTCATTTTTTGTACTGTTTTTAAACAGGGTTGCCAGACGGTCATTATTTCCGGACAAATTCCGTGATTTAGTTTTTCTCAATTGCGTTGGCCGGCTAAAATTTATGATAGAAGTACTTCCTAATTAAATTTTAAATACTGCAAAAAGAAAATGAATGGAATTTTTATAGTGGAACCTACAAATAAACTAGTATATTTTGAGTTATTGGCCTTTTTAGGCCTATTTGGTTCTCGGATTTGGCCAATTTTAGGCAACCTTAATTATGTACCATCACTACGTCCTGGAGAAATACATTTTGTGGTACGCATATCTGGCATATGTACCGTACCACTTCATAGTCAACATGTTGAAGGGTTCATGTCTTGAAAATTTATAAGAAAAAACTGAAAATTTTTTTAAGGCTGGCAGCCTGGCACTAAACAGGGATAATTTGATATACCTATATAAAATTACTCACCTGGCCAAGTTGATTGCCCAAATTGGTGCCAGGAGATGCATTTCCAGCAGGCACATTCGTCCGCAGCTTTCCATGGATAACATTTGCCATAGCATTTTTCACAACCTTTTTTCCAATTGCTGCTTTTGCCATTGTCAATTTACAAACTTTGAAAGTTTTCGATTTGCTTTAAACTTAAAGTGATCTTAAAACATCACAATAATGAAGAAAAACTGTCGGTTATCAAGCAAGTCTGGTGAACTTTTTGATATTGATTTACGCGAAAAAGTGCAAGAAGATTAAGTGTAAGCGCACAGCACACCTTCGTCAATTTAGTCAAACCGTGCTTTTTTTTTTTTTTTTTTTAATTTGATTTTAAGACTTCTAGGGAACCAGAACAAATT
>NW_025937355.1:0-516 GCF_000764305.2 Hyalella azteca | reverse complement strand
CTTTTAAATAAATATGGCAACATTTTGTGACGTTTCATCGTTGCTGGCGCGTAGTACGGTGTTTTGCAAGTCACGTAAAGCCAACAGAACTCCAGTAACACATACGGTTATTTTTTTATAGTTTTTCATTTCTTGATGCATCCTTAATATGTCGGAATATACCGCGTTTGCCCTATGATTTTTTAACTTACTATATAATACATATACTGGGAAAATATTAAACTTTATACAAATAAAATTGGGCACAAAGCTACAAAGCACCACAAACCAAAAGATCATGTGACATTTTTTGCAACTTGAGAAGTTGAGAGCATGTGCAATTGTGCACTTTTACTAGGTACTCTATTTTGGCTATGGGTGGCTGAGGCTCCTGTCAGATTCTCCAGAACTAGATACTGATATAGGATTACTAAAATTACAGATAAGCAAGGACTACTACACACAGGACATGCATAGCCTATGTCCAGCCTCTGCTAGCAGAGGCGATCGCCTACACTATGAAAATGCTGGTGTTTT
>NW_025937354.1:16522-27022 GCF_000764305.2 Hyalella azteca | reverse complement strand
CTGGCGTACATCCGAAAACGAACCTCCGGCGTACACGCTGCACCTTCCTGACCATGGTCGATGGCCAGTGATGTCTTCATCTAAAGATGCTTGGAGTCCAGATTGCCGGAGAGGGCCAGCAGGATCTTGTGTCGGAGTTTCCGGGACAATGTTCTCATCATCACTGTTAGGCATGTCAGACTCTGACTCTGCCATTATCATTATGCATTTATTACCTTCAATAACAATTCACAAGTAGCAACTTACAGTTATACAAAAAAAAAATATATTGAATAAATGCTGATATGGTATAAATAATAAATATAATGGAGCAAATAGTTAAAGAAAAATATATATAATTTTTTTTTCAATAGTGGTACAGAGATGAAATATACCTAGGCTAATTTTACTAATATGAATAGAAAAAGTTTACGCAGCAAATGGTACAGCATAAATAAAGTCAAAATAATATTGATGTTGACAGCGGCACAGCCTACCTAGTGGCTAGTTATATTACCAAATTCCAAACCTCAATTCAAAACTATGCAGGAATCCTAACTGATTGGACTTGAAACACAAAATATACACTTGACACACTACACAGTATATGTAAAGATGTAAATGCAAGTAATTTGAAGTAAAAAATAAATAAATAAATCACATTGACAAGTTGTTTAATGACGTGGCCAGGGTTTCATGAAAAATAATATAACTTTAATATGCAAGAGATGATAATAGTGAACTAAAATGATGGGATTTTAACTACCGTACCTAAATTCAAACCTTGGCTGGCCCACAAACCTACTCCTACCTACTACCATAGTGACAAACCACAGATTTTTTAGAATCAGTTTATTTTTAATATCCTCATTTACTGATTTTACTCATGATTTAAACCAATTTCTTATATATGATAATGCAGGTATCCAGGATACTTTACTTTTCTACATATAGGACTCAAAAATAAACTTGAGGGAGAGTAAAAAACTCTCTGCTTTGCCACTATGCCTACTACCTCTTCTCATGGAGAGAAGAGGAGAGGGGAGGGGCGAGAAAGCCAGCCGGGTTCTTGACTCTGGACAGGACCCTCACTAAATATACTCGAGGTATATATAGAAGTATAGTCCAAGATCAAGTTAAACGTGAATTATCAATTATTATTTGCCGGTTAACTTTACGCAATCAAGGGAGATAGACACTAGAGATGTTCACTCGATGAACGTAGCTGACTCTCCAATCGTCGGAGCGCATTGACGCTTCACGCTTGTTAGTTTAGTTACAGCCGTAGGTCCCTGAACTGTCTTTCCGAGGGGACATTTTCTCGCCACTCGACCAGCAACCCATGGTTGCGACAACCGACTGCTTAAATTCAACATTGTACGGTGATGCAAGTTTCTGTTGCTTCAGTTCAAAATACTATGTCATGATCTTACATCATTGTTTCAGCTTTTTGGGACAATTAAATTTAGTGATTTATAAGTCCTGCATAATGACCTCACAAGCGCAATCCCTGGAGGTACCTGCACGGATGTACTCATGGGTGAACTATATAAGGTTGACCAACGAGAAGTTTCGTCTTTCAGTTCAGCTTTCTTGGTACGTCACGTAGATCGAGAAACGCAAACAAACCCGTCATTCTCACGACAGATTGGTTGATTGGTTAGATCGCATTTCGGTGATTGGCTAATGCCCGTGACGTCACTGAGATCAGTGACTCACAGGCGATAAGCGTACTACATCCGTAAAAATGGGCTTCAGATGTGTCAACCTTATATAAGTTCAAACTTCAACCATGGATGTACTAGTCAAGTCCAAATTCGGAATTCAAGCTGCAACATAGTTTGGTTGGGAACGCAGCCGTGCAGCACCAATTTTGCGCACCAATAAGCCCTGAATTCAACGCCTTGGATCTCTCCGGACATCCATCAATCAGCCGTGAACCACTCTGCTCTGTCCTCCTCCGGCCTTGCATAAAACCTGCCGTGCACCACCAGACCGCGGATCGAATATGACTTCCAGGCATCGTTAAAATTACGTGATTTTACGTTTACCGCATCTGAGGTTAAGTTTCAGACAGCATAGTTTTGTTCCAAAATTTATCGCTTCTTCGACGAGTGGCCGTTCGACCGAGGACTGGTTCGACGCAAGGCCTAGATAGGTGGATAGCTAGAGGTCAGCATAGCTCAAGTCCACAGTGCGATTCATATACCTTCCCGACTCCGAGCGTAACGCAGCCGGGCATCTTCACGGCTTTTGACACAAAGCGCCCACCACAACAGCGCCGTTCAGTCACAGGCCGGAGCACAACTGGCCGGGCGCAACAGGCCCTACCGGCTACCGCAATAGCTACTCCTAACGTAACCTAACCTAACTTGCGCCGCCTGTTGCGGTAGGGCCTGTTGCGCTGTTGAGCAGTGGCTCACTGTGGCTGTGTTGTGCAAAGCGGATTTACTGTAAGCCGGAGTTACCCACAGCTCATTGATCTGAGGCTATGTGTAGATATTGCATGCTGATGGTTTGCGTTAGGCCAGGGCCTGTTTACGAGTCAATTTTGTTACCCACCGCTGCGCCCCCGGCCTAGATACGATCGCCCAGAAGGCTACGTTCAGGAAGGCAGGAATCATGATGGTCCATTACACCCAGGGCAGTGGTGGTCTTTGGCAGGCAACCCGTTTGGCTTCCAAGTCATGGTTGAACTATATAGCGGTCTCAGCGTTTATTAGGCCGTAGGCCTGTCGCCAATTCTTAACATCGCAGAACATTCACATTTTGCGGCCTCGCACTCGCAACTCACTGCTACAAATCTGCTGTGCTTAACCGCCCGGCCTCCTTGCCGATTCTGACTAGAAACTGGCGCAAAGAGCTGGGATCGAACCTGCGACTTTCTGCGCCAATCTTGGTACTCCGAACTGTAACCACTGGGCCACCCTGCCCTATAACTATATAAAGTTGACCCGCGAGAAGTTGTCTTTCAGTTCAGCTTTCTTGTAACGTCACGTAGATCGAGAAACGTAAACAATCCCGTCACACCCATGACGGATTGGTTGACTGGTTTGATCGCATTTCGGTGTTTGGTTAATGCTCGTGACGTCACTGGGATCAGTGACGTCACATGCTAACAACGAACTATATACGCAAAAATGGGCTTCTGATGGCTCAAACTTGTACTAGTTCAACCATGTTCCAAGTCTTGTCAAGAGAGTATGTACGTGCAAATGAAATAAACGCCAGTATGATACAACCGTAGCCAGGGGCCGTATTATCAAAACTTCGTAAGTACGCAAAATCGACTTACGAATGGCGTTGCTATGACAACGTAATACTAGCGGTGGTATTATAAAAACATTTGCGCGGGAAAAAAATTTAGGCTTTTAGCTAAGACTTGCGTACGAAAGTTTTGATAATGCCAAAATTGGGTGTATTTACGTACCACAGAACTTTTTTGTCGTAAGTACAAAAAGTTACGAAGCTTTGATAATCCGGCCCCAGGTGTGCTAGTACTTGCAGATTAGAGGTGAAAATAAATTCAACTTTATCCTCAAAAGGAAAAATTTTACAATACACCCGCAAGTTATGTTATAAAATTTCATTTATTGAGATCCAATATATATAAGACCTTATTCTGCCGGGTTTACCAGAAGGCCTAGGATGACCTATTAGTTAAATTGAGCGAGGAGTGATACATAATGAATCGAGCTGCGAATTTGAAATACACAAGCAAGGTAGCTGTAATAATCTGGTAGAAATGGGCGAGGTGATTAAGATCCAGTATAGAACAGCGACTTACTTTTTGAAACTTGAAGCTTGCTATGAAATTTCTGGTTGAACTCGTTCAGGTGACAGAGAACTTCAAGATAATAGCAGCGAGTTGCTTGCTCGGAGTATGCAGCTGGCAGTGAAATTTTTATTGTTTAAAATGAGTGACGGTCGAAAACTCGAAATATGGCATAATCTTAACCTCTTAAAAACATTATACGGTCTTTCTTTCCGCAGGTTATAACTGGTCTTATTTTTTGTCCGATTTCACGTTAGGTTATTAAAGAACCGAATACAAAGTGATTTCCGGTATAATCAATCAAGCAGAATTTAACTATCATTTCAGGACTTCTCACACAAAACACCGGAGTGAACGTTGAAGAAAAAAGGGACTAATAGCACCAGCGAGCAATCGTAGTTTCCAGTCAATTATGCGGCAATATTAAGGGTGACAAATGTTAGTAAGTAAATGAAGCAAACAGCTTAGGCCACAATAGTGCCAGACATTATGAACGTCAGCCACACAAACCTGAAATCCCAGGTAAGATTATAAGTAATGGAAAATTTTGAAACGTCTTCAAATTTGCACGACTTTCCTACAAATTATTATTAAAGCCACCGCTACATCTTTTTCTATGATAAGACTGAACGCTCGTTAAGATCCATTTTCAAAGACAGGAGGAACAATGCTTCACAACACAAGACACCTATGGATCAAGGATAAGAACGAGTAAGCTATTCAAATGAAATGAGAAATTCGCGTTATGATAAAAGAGTGGTTTTGCTGGTCTGGTTGGCGACGACTCTAATTTTTTTTCATTTAATGCCTAAAAAATACTCAATTACAACAACAGGTCAATTTATCAAGTCGCGACATAAGCTCGCCAAAGTAAATAATCCACATGAAGGTTTATCATACCTTTTTAAATGATTTGATCTCTCACTTCCAATATTCTGAATTTCTAAAGCAACTAATTAGCTAACAAGAAACAGACGATCAAGTTAATAAAGTTTAATCAGGAACACCGAGTAGAATGAAGATCAAGGTGAAATAAAAATCTAGCATATCACTCAAGCAAATGATCAATTAAAGGCGCGCACAGTGTCAGCATTCATGCGATTTAAGAAAAAATGATACTTAAACAGATTAGAAGTAATAATTCAACCTTTTGAATATGGAAAGTGTGCCTAATGAATTACGGTGATTACATGAGCTGTCAACGTAGTGTGCCGAACAATGGAGGAAAATGTAGAGAAATAAGCTGATCGATCAACAAGCAAACCAATCAACTCTACAGGACTTCTTTATCTGTATCTAGCACATACAAACGCGTTAGAAAATCAAATCTTCCATTGGTCTTAGCCGCATACAAAGCACTGAAACATCAAGATCTTGTTCCTTATGTCATAAGTAAAAGTATTCATTTCACAGCATTGAGTAGTACATTCAGCTCGAGTTACTGCCTAATTATTGGTATAGCTGATAATTCTAGGACTACCTTCACACGTACGTCTAGCAACACTTAATAGACCTATGTTTAAATGAGGTTACATCATCCGACTGCAAGCTGAAGCGGTTCACAGCCGCACAATGTGAATGATGCAGCACTGAAGTCGTGCAGGACGTAATGTCCTATCAAAGATTAAACGTTTACATTTTCCAATAAGAACGTCTGAAAAAAGTGGCTGCAGTACTAATGTCAGCCTACGAACCCAACACTTGTTAAGATACAAGCATACCCATCACAGTCTCGCAGCTATTTTCAACACTTCAGTAAGCTCAGCAACATCTACCTACCTAACAGACACGAAGCAAAACCGAATTGAAAAACCTCACCAGGAACGAGAAAATTAATTATTACAATTGATGGTTGCAGTAGCAGATTAGTGGGCAGTTTAGGGTATAAGTAATACATTGTTAAAGGCGTATGGGATTTGGTGGCAATAAGTTTTTCTGATAATAAAACTGGTAAATTGATCGGCACAGGCAACTAATGAGAGGCTCAAGATTTAGTACAAACCAAGATTAGCAAACTAGGTTGTAATACCGCAACTAATTTGACCCAAATAAAATGTTGACGGGTAAAATATGCTTTGATATACTTCCATTTTGATAAGCTAACCGGCCAAATGAACTGGATTACACGGTAACAGGTGATAATTTTACCTGCACGCCTTCCAACTTCCCACAAGCAAATAAGTGTAAAAAATAATTGCTATAGGGATGTGCAGCATACAGATGAAATAAGGAGCCAGGTTATTGGTTGTGGATCACTAGCCGAAAACTGTCGTGCTGAATGAAGAAGGAGTCACCCAATGGTTTCAGACAGAAGGTTTGAGAAAACCCATGGACAGGGTCTTCGTCCATCTGTAAGAAAGTCAAAGGGCATTAATAATCATAGCATAAATAAAAAAAACTGTATTTGAAAGATCTGGTCTATAGACAAGTTCTGAGATCCTCCAGAAAAAACAATTTGAGATCCATTACATGAAAAAGACTTAGTCTATTCATCCTTGCCTACAATAATTGAGCTACTAGGTAATAATACTAAGCTGGCCTTGCCAAAATTCCAGAAAAATGCACCAGTTTTCACAAATAATTGCTTTGAATATCAACTGCAAGTTTGAATTTCAGAAGACACCACGAATAAATATGAAGAAATATGATAAAAAAACTGTAAAATTATCACGGCTATAATAATTATGATTTGAATAGCTATTAGTGAAATATAATAGGAGGGGAACTTATAAACCAAGTTGTAAAATAATCAGGATTCAACTATACTTGCTACTATATCATAGTCTGAATTAATATTGGTGCTGAAAATAATTTTCAACAGAAAGGAATGAGTACAAGAATGGACTAAACAATCATATAGCAATTAGAACTCATTCAATTTGCAATAAAGTTAACTTTCCATGTACTATATCAGTTTAAAGTTAGCTTGGAAGAAGATGATTATAATGCAATGAAAATATTTTTTCCAATCACAACTATGAAGAAAATTTGCAAATTTTGCACGGCAAAGAAATGGTGAGAAGCGGCCAAGTAATACATAAAGGTATTGCAATCCAGCAAAACAATCTTACATAACAAATTCCAGCACTAGCCACTCAAATGAGGAATTACCAAACAAAAACTTAGACATCTTATAAATGCACGACAGTCAATCAACAAAATAATTAATTTGGTGATGATTTATAGGTAGCTTTTCTTAACATATAATTTCATATGGGATAACAACACCATTAAGCAGGTACACTACAATCAAGAAATACAATGATAGAAGACATGCTAGATAATTAATCAGCAGGTTTTCCAGCTTGTTTAAGAGAGGAAAACATCACTAAAAGGAAAAATATGCATGTTGACTGAAAATGTAGCATGCAAGTGATGAACCTGCATGAGAATACAATGCAGTTAATTGCAGGCAAAAGAAGGCCTCAAAGAGGATGCAACTATGCCAGGAAAGAAGCTATTGAGTCAACAAGAACGATTTCCTTTAGTCTGGCATTTTGTCATTGCAAAAAAATCAAAATTATTTGGCATTTTTATATCGCAAACAATCAAGATTTCTTTAATTCATGAAAAGACAAATATATGTGTAATTAAATGACAAGTTAAACAATTAAGTGGGCATGAAATTTGAAAAATTACCAATTGGCTAGTAGGCAATAAATAATAATGGATACTTTTGGAATAGTTAAAGTAACTAAAGTCATGAGTCTATTAGTCAAGTGAGTCAAACGATTAAGGTGGAAGAAAATGTGGAGGCACTCGGAGTGAAAAGATGTCTGCAGTTGTAAAGGGGTTTCTAGTACTCCAGAAATGCATAATCTATTTTGCGGCACATTCAATGTCAGTTAAAAATAACCAATTAGTGTGGCTGTTGAGATGTTCAGTACATGCACATTTATATACGTAGGAAGTTTAACCACATTAGCAATAAAGCAGACTGGTCAAAACAACTAGAACAAGTGAACAGTTAAACTGTTTCGTGAAGAGTTTAGAGAGAAAATGCAAGAACTTTTGTTGGGGCTGAAATATAGAACGAGCTAATGGAAAAATTATTGTGAAGCATTCAGGAAGTCGGGTGATAATATCATCTAAATGAGAGAGCTATTAACTGAATTAAGTAGAAGTTAACTCCAAATGCCAAGAAATAGTCAGAGTCAAAGATGCTACGCTGGCAGATGATGCAAAGCCAGTCTGAAGAGGTCGTGCTGAACAAAGAAGCTTCCTTCTAGTGGCTTCAGTGCAAATGTTTGGTGGAAGCCGTGGGGTTTTTCTTCGTCCATCTACCATCAAGAGCAGCAAGTAAATCAGGAAAAATAGTGTGAGAATAATCAATTTGATGAGACAGCTTCAGATTTCCATGACAAAATCTCATTTCCATAGGGAATTCTCAAGTTATTTGTAATGGACCATGCCTCCAAGTGAACTTAAGAACCTTAAAATACATGGTAAACTCAGCCCAAACTGAAGTTCCCCAAACTAGAATCTGAAAATTTAACCAAACCATATAAAACATTTGAAACAGTATCCCAGAACCAAGCTTCCAGCATAAAATTCACTAGAATTCAACACATAAAAATCTTAAATATCAAAAGTTTCACTTGAAAAAACAGAGAAACTATAGAAATAAATTACAAGAATGCTCAAAACTTCATGATACCATTGATAGCAACAGCATACATTATCAGAGACAAGAAATATTCCCTATATAACAATACCTTGAGTTGCCCAAGAACATTAATTAGAACTCCACCATCAAACATTGGTTGGCAGTCCACAGTGGTGATCACACGGGCTATCTTTTGAAATGTCAGCGCCTGGGAAGGAAAACTTGTTACTTATTTTTGTCATCACACTCATAGAAACAAAAATATTCAAACTATGAATTAAATAGTCAAAACCATGAAAATTTTGAGTTGAACAAATTTTACCAGGACCGAATTAAGTCTAATTAACAAGAAAGATATCTTGTTAAGATATCTTATCTTAACCTTATGGTAAGATATCTTATCTTACCATATCTTTATAAGATTCTGAAATAAATAAAAACTACCACTAAGGGAAAATAAAGATAAACTGCTGAATTTGTCAGAATATTATAATTAAAATGATTTTTCAAATCAAAAAATGCTCTTATAACACAGGTTTCACACCAGTATTTGAACGAGGTAATATTGTAATAATATTTTAATCAATTATGACGAATATGAATATACCTTAATTTTTTCCATAATTTGAACAGCTCCTTGAACTTGCACTCCCTCAAAGGACATCAGGGAAAATTCAGCCTGAAAAACATAATTTGGTGATTAGTGATGAGGCTCCTATAACTACAGTTTTCAAGAAAAGATTGACTTTTTTTGTAAATCTCATGACTCCATGTAGTCTAACCAGAGAGCTTATTGTTCCAAACTGGTAAATTGGGCAGAAGCTGCCCACGACTGAGACAAATGTATGTCCATGATTGTGGTCAATTTCACCTGCTACTATGATCTTTTTCCAGGTTCTTCAGTAAAAAAATATAAAAAACAGCACAGTTTTAGCTGCAATTTACAAAAATTACCCATGAAACGATGATTTTTGTAAGCAATTTTAGGAAAATTCTGCTCAATATTCAAGATTGATAGGCTTTGACATTACCTATTGAGTTTTATACATATCTTTAAGTAAACTGAAGTATCATTGAACTCTGCAGAGAGGATGCAAGTCCAAAATCCATGGAAGAATTGAATGAGGTGGGAAGATGGGAGTTGCAGAAGCAAATTGAGTCAGCTGTATACGAGCTTGCCAAAAAGCAGTAACATAACGTGAATGCAACCATTTACATGCTTCACAGATAACACTCACTCTATAAGACGACTTTGCAACTTCACACTGGTAGATCTACTCCCCAAGAGTTATTGGGTATGAACTACAGCTGTGGTTGCCTTTATGATCTGATATCATAAAATTTAATCAAAATTTGCAAATCTTCCATGATATATGACAATAAGTGGTGAGTGTACCCATTTTGCATTCCCTTAGAACTAAATAAATTAATTATGTTTGCTCTGATGATGCTTTTTCCATGTTAAATGAAGAGAATGTTAGCATGGTTCCAAGAGAACATTACCACGCTGTCATCGAAACCTGACTTCAATTGCTCCCAGGGTTGGTGATTTTTAAAAAAAAAATCGAAAAATAAAAAATCAATGATTTTTTCATGATTTTCTTTTATTTATTTGAATTTTTCAGCTTTTTTGTCTTTTTGAAATGTTATTTTTAATGTTGCAATTAGCCTACAAACAATAATAGTATATGGATCACAATTGATGGCTAAAAATGGCACTTATAGCCTTCAATGATGGCCAAGGTGGTGTTTGCCACTTTGGGACATTTGGGTAAACAATTATTTATAAGTCTATTTATTAGCTTTGTAAAGTATGTATGGAGCAGAGTTAGCAATGATTAAATAAAAATGATTAAATCATGTGATTAAATCACTTGATTTTTTATAAAAAAAATCATGATTTTTTCATACAGTGGGGGGAAATAAATATTCGTACACTTGAAAAATCGTATTTTAATGTATGTAAGTACACAAAATTAACAGGAAAAGTGATTTAAATTATGTATATAGATGCATAGTATTCAAAAATACTATCAAAAGAAATTAAATCTCAATGCAACAAAAAACAATGCAACATGTTCACTTTTCGGGTGAAAAAAGTATTCGTACAAAACAATAAATCCGCATTATTTTAATTTAA
>NW_025937354.1:0-16082 GCF_000764305.2 Hyalella azteca | reverse complement strand
ATAACATTGCACAGTATAACAACATAACATAACATATCATGACATAGCACAGTATAACAACATGACACATTATAACATTGCAAAGTATAACAACATAACATAACACATTATAACATTGCACAGTAAAACAACATAACATAACACATCATAACATAGCACAGTATAACCACATGACATAACACATCACATTATAATGCAACATAATATATTGTATTATATTATGTTCTGTTGTCCTGTGTTCTGTTGTGTTTTAACTTTTTATGTTGTGATGTATTCTATTATATTAGGTTGTGTTATAATATGATCTGATATAGTATCATGTGTTATGTTATGTTGTGTTACAATGTGTTGTATCATGTTTGATTGTGTTATAATTTTTGATGCTATATTATGATGTGCTATAATGTGCTGGGTTGAGTTATGATGTCTTTATGTTATATTGTGTTACAGTGCATTGAGTTACGTAATGTTGTTACATTATGTTGTGTTGTAATATGTTGTGCCACTGTGCAGAAAGTGGATGAATATTTCAAGATCTTTGGCGATGCTTCAGTAGCCAAATTTTCGCCTTCAGAAGATCTTGCTGACACATTTAGATTGAAATTCTTGCATTTAATGTATTTCTCAGTCTTCGGCCAACTATTTAGAAAAAAGTAAGGTTTCCGGTGCGTTGGATGGAATACGATGCAGCGAAGCTTGTCCGGAAATCAGTTGCGATGAGTTCCCGCAAAAAATGTAAACAAAGTTTTTTCGATTGCGTAGTTTCGGTCACATTAGAGCGGTCAGACTGCTTTATTACATGTTCAGTTGACACTTGCTGTACAATCGGACTGTTTTTAGGGTAAAATTAGTTATTTGGGGTAACACGTGCATGCAACCTTGTAACTAAGTTCGTGGCTTGTGAATAGTTTGTCATTACTCAGCGTAAATGGCTTTTCATTAACACGTTGGCCGCGATGTGCGCCATATATGTACACGCTGTACTTCTCATAATCGCGATGTGTACACATGTGGTACATTCATATGAAAAATACATATTTTTATAAAATCTTATTACTCTTTCAAATTTAAAATTTCAATTTGCAATTAAATAGGCATGTTAGGGAATGCTTTGAAGTCAACTACTGCTTAGAGAAATAGTTTTATTTTCAAATGCAAGTAATACAAAAATTATGAAATTTGTGTCCATTGATGCTGTCTCTTATACACATCTAGATGTGTATAAGAGACAGGTATTAGCCTATAGTAAAGGCTAGTCAGTGAAGACTAAAGAGGACAAGGACTAAATGTAAATTACTTTCAGTTGAATTGGTGGCTAATGCAGTAATGCCTAAACTCTGAAGGCTTAACTCTATGGGAAAACATTTATACATTTATTTCTGTGCCTTTCAAAATCCTCATCACCTCATGATTTTCTGTTAATAGGTATATTTTTTTGGGATTTTACACATTACTTTTAAAATATTATATCATTTTTTGTATGAATTATATTACAACAAACTTTAATGTTTATTTTGTACAGATTACAGTGCAAATTTGCTTTTTTTTCTCTGCTTGTTTTTCATGAAAATAATAAAACTAAAACAGCTGGCTTATCCAGGCTCCAGCTTGACAACTTACTAAAGGCATTTGTGATTGTGAAATTGTAAGTGAGACAAAAATGACTATGATAATGAAGAATTTTACTAGTTCCTTAAGGCTTAAACCCTTTTGCCCTAACTAGAAAATAGGGCAGAAGCCAACCTGTGATTAGGGCAAACACACCCATGAATTTAGCCCATGGTCAGGAAGATGTGCCAGGTGTGCAGGAATTTATATTATCATTTCAACAACCTGCGTGGTGTGCTGTACTATGCCGGTAAAAAAATGTGCCGTGCGCCGTACTTATAGAAAGCTAAAATAGTTTAAATATGGACACGTGGCAACGCAAATTACGTAATCACATTGACCGTACATACAAGTGTATCCGCATTGTGTTGTGGTTGGTGGTTGGATATGAGTTAACTAGATTGCTCACGCGTCAACTCAGGACTCAGGTTCTAAGTGTCAGCACAGTACTGAATAAGTGAATATTCATTCATAGATCACAATTCAATTGGACATGAATTACAGGACTAAAGAAGGCAACATGGCTTTAGATGTGCCATTGGTGCCTTCTAATGAATGACTGGACTGGTTGCAGCCCATGGTCAGGAAGATGTGCCAGGTGCGCGGGAATTTATTTTGTCATTTTAACGACCTGCGCGGTGCGCCGTACTACGTTGGTAAAAAAATGCGCTGTGCGCCGTACTTTAGAAAGCTAAAATAGTTTTACTATTTTAGTCGACAATATACGCGAGTATATTGACTACTACGCGAGTCGAACTGACAATAATAAAATGTGAGACATGTCCAGGTTACTTCTGACTCTTCCGGTTGTCCGCCTTGTCGGATACGGAACGTACGGTAATCGTAAACTGCGGCTGTTATACATACGAAATGTAAACAGACGGTGTTCAGTGTTGCCATATGACTTTGGAGAAAATTTCTTCTAAAATAAAGATGGCCGGGATTGCGCGAACACGTGCACGAAGATAATCAATTTTCATTACATTGCGCCAACTGTGCACAGCAATAGCTTAAAAAAGTAAAAATGCACGGAAAAATTCACCAAAAACATACATCATCCTGAGTGTGGTGATCATTGGGCATCAGCTAAACCGATCGTAAATCGCGTGCGCTTGTGTTGATCATTAGGCATTGGCCGCTTTGATCGCAAAGAGCGAGCATCGGTGTTGATCATAGTGGCAAAGCAGAGTTTTTTTAGACTCTTTCTCAAGTTCATTTTTGAGTCCTATAAGTAGACCAGTGAAGTATCTTGGATACCAGAATTATCATACATAAGAAATCTTAAAATCTTGAGTAAATGAGGAAATTAAAAATGAACTGATTCTAAAAAATCCCTGGTTTGTCACTGTAGTGTTGATCATCGGGCATCGGCTATATAGATCCTAAAGCACGTGTGTTTGTGACAATCGCCAGGCATCAATCGTAAAGTACGTGTGCCACAGTGCCTGTGTCAATCATGCAGCATTGGCGAGGGTTACACTTCCATTTTTAGCAAGCATATTGGCAACTTTCTTCCATGGCGTACTGGCGTACATCCCAGAACGAACCTCCGACGTACACGCTGCACCTTCCTGACCAGTGACCATGGTTAAAGCATTGTTGGAATTAATCTCACAATATGCCAAATTTAGTCACACACACTCACACAGTGTCAGAATTCAGAGATTTAGTAGATTTAGAATTTTAAAGGCTTTTAAATAAATATGGCAATAGTTTGTGACGTTTCATCATTGCTGGCGCCATGACGGCCATGTTGTGTGACGCTTCAATGTTTAGAAGATCCGCATTCCTGAAGTGTTTTTGTATCAAAGATTCAAAGTATTGGTCAATGTCATCATTTCTTGTATGAACGTAATAAATAAAATTTCTTGCACCTCTTAATGTGCAACAATCAAAGGGTCATAGTCAACAAGATTGGCATTGCAGTGTAAAAAACTGACATTTTACAATAATTGACAAGCTAATGATTAATGAACTCACGTGATAAAAGTTAGCAAGTTTTTCTCTCCCAGTTCGGTCTCCGTCAAATATGGCGTAGTACTGTTTGACAAAAGTTTCACCAATTTGTAAATATTGGGGGTTGAGCGTCATCTTGGCTAGAATAGAATTGAATAAAATGAAGAAAAATATTATTAAACTGTGTTATTTCAGCGCCACAACAGTTCAAAAACGCACCGACAGCTCCCGACGACGTTCGTGCTTAAACAAATGTATACGCCTTAAACGTATGAGACGAATACTAAATTCAGTAAATGTCAAAAAGACAACTATACGAGCTGCATATTATAGCGCAGAAATTCAAACATTCGTCTCTATGAGTTTATAAATAGTCTCAAAAACATTCAGTGCATAAATTTTTTATGCCATGAATAGAATATTCCATGCTTAGAAAACCTTTATTCATGCTAATCTCTATGAACATAACAGTGATGCTGGCGCTGAGCCGGTCTCGTGGCCGGTGTCCAAATTCAGTGAGCATAAAATATCTCCCAAACTAATGAACGTATCTCGTTGAAACTTGATACACGTATTCATTAGGACCTAACGATGATGTTTAGCTGGTGAACATTTTTAGAATTTCACCTTAATTTGTGAGTTACAGTGGGGGGAAATAAATATTCGTACACATGAAAAATCGTATTTTAATGTATGTAAGTACACAAACTTAACAGGTAGCTCTATATGTTGCATTGTTTATGTTGCATTGAGATTTAATTTATTTTGATAGTATTTTTGAATACTATGCGTCTCTATACATAATTTAAATCACTTTTCCTGTTAAGTTTGTGTACTTACATACATTAAAATACGATTTTTCAAGTGTACGAATATTCATTTCCCCCACTGTATGTGACAATATGTGCCGAAATTTGCAGTGAGCATGACATTTCTTCTAAATTTCTATGCAGATTTGAACAAAACTTCGTATGTGAATACCTAACCTTCCAACGGTGATGTTTAGCTAGTTACAATTTTTTCTACTTTGACCTCGTTTGCAAGTTATACGGCCTTTACATTACTCTTGGCCAATGCAAGTTTAAAAATCGGCCTGATAAATGCCGGGCGTTTCTCCGAATTACTCGCAAACGAAGGCAAAATCGAAAAAAAATTGTCACGAGCTAAGCATCACCGTTGGAAGGTTAGGTATTCACATACGAAGTATCGTTCAAATCTGTTCAGTATTTTAGGAGAAATTCAGTGCTCACTGCTAATTTAAGCACGAATTACTGTTAAATCACGAATGAGGTACAAGTGAAAAAAAAAAACTCGCAAAAGAAGGCAAAATCTAAAAAATTGTCACGAGCTAAACATCACCGTTAGGAGGTTAGGTTTCTACATGCATAGTTTGGTTCAAATCTGTAAAGTAGTTTAGAAGAAATGTCATGCTCACTCCAAATTTCGGCACGCCTTGTCATATAAGGATGATATAACTCACGAATTAAGGTGAAATTCCGAAAATATTCACGAGATAAACATCACCATGGGGCAAGGCATTCCACGTCTGAACATATATTTCTCCATAGCTTTATCTAGCTTGTTCTTGAACGCGTTCATACGCGCTAACGACGTAATCGGGGGAGGCTGTTCCATGTCGGTGATTTGAAGCGAGAAGAAAGGTCGCGTGGAGAAGTTGCAGCGCAGTTTTTTTAGTTTATAGTCGTGGCCCCCTGTTGTTAGTTCTTGTTTCAAATTCTAGTAATCCTTCGGGGACCTTGTATAAACCATGAGTATACGTGTATACTTCAATAAGGTCCCCACGCCGACGTCGATAACTGAGGCTTGGGAGCTTCATAATCTTTCTTCATAGGACTTGACCTTCAAGCCTGGAATTTTTGTTTGACGTCTTTGAACATTTTCTATTAAATTTTTGTCCTTTTCCAAATCTCGGTGACCACACAACGTTTCCAAACTCTAGATTCGGGCGCCCGACAGCAACAAACGACAGCTTCATCGCTTCTGCATCTCGTATGAGCGTCTGATTAGTCCAAGAAGTTTGTTGGATGTGTTAGCTTGCGTATGAACATGCTTGAAAATTTTCAGCTCCTTGTCGACATGAACTCCGAAATCAGTTTCCACAACATTGCTCGAGCCATTCAGTTTAAAAACGAAATGCAATTCTGATGAAATTTGTTATGAATCATTTGTACTCATTATTCTTAGTTAGCTTATCCCCATGAAGTAATAATGCAGTAGTTTGACCCCATTTCCTTACTCAATTCGTATTCTCTCGTTTGTTTGTGGATATTAATTTGTTAAATAATATAAAAACGTATCGCGGAATAATTTTGATTTGCTCCTGGAAATACTCCTTCTTAGTCTTCTGTGCTCAAGTGTGCACTGGAACGATTAATGAATTTCTTCAACAATTAAGTAACGAACTAATTGAGCGCTTCCATCACATGAAAAATCCAGTTATTTTCAACATTTTCATAGACCTTGCTCGTCCGCCTTTTCAACGAACAATTCAACAACGCACTGGTAGCGTACGCAGCCGAATGACTTCGGCTCACCTATAATTCCAACATTTGCAAAAGAATCGAAAGGAAGCATCCCAAACTAAATTGTCTTGGGACCGAGAAAAAATTCCATCAAGTTGATATTCTAATACTGAATTAAATCTACGGATTTGGAAAAATACAAATTAAGGCAATTAATATCCGATTAATGCAGTACGTACAACGGAAAATAATACATCGTGACATTTAAATAGTATCAAATTCATGCATCGCATAATTTGAGTGAAAAAAAATCCCTTGCAAAATGAAATGAAAAAGAATAACCCAAACTTCAGACAAATATAGAAGAAAAAGTCAAACTTTTTGACTGGAAAAATAATTTTGAAAAAATCGATGGTATAAATTTCACAGTTAAAAATAACAGTACCGGTAACGTTGATGCTGGTTAAATCTGTAAAAAAATGCTGAAGTGCTGACAAATAAAAGGTAAAATGCACCAATGACAATTTTTCTCGTCTTGGTGAATCGCATCACTCACTAGGCTCAATATCAGGGCGAAGAATGAAATAAGAATATCTCATTGCAAGTTTACATCCTTTACCTCTATGAAGGATCCATATTTAGTTTTTCAAAGACAGGCATGGTATTTAGAATAAATTAAACATCCAGCAAAATTATTAGCCGTGCTTCAGAATTCTAATTTCAGTGCTCAAGTTGACTGGAAACTGTGTGTTCCAGTCTTACAGAAGTGCTCCCATGTCACTGCTGAGCAGATCAATAACTCTTTCTACACGCTGTCTGCACCGCGTGTCCAACTCACCACTCTCACACTTAGGCATGATGAACACTTGAATGAAAAGTTTGAACTGCAATCTCAAAGGCTGCAATTTTTTCGAAAGGAACAATTTTTTGAACGCGTCATAACTGACATGGTCTCCCTCTTCATGCTTGAATAACTGACAGAAAACATCTTCTAGAAATCCAACGATCTTTTGATTCGTTTCAGCAAACGGCAAAGTTTTGAGAACTGATAGATTAAGAGCATCCTCCTTCACGATTTGCAAGATAAACTTGGCCATGTTTTTGAGTTCTTTAGACTTGATGGCATCAATGTCGGATAACTTGTCCCATAATGCGTGCTGTAACAATCTCTTGTATTTGTGTTCATTGTCACACATTCGACTGCTTAAAATGGCATAG
This sequence comes from Hyalella azteca, assembly GCF_000764305.2. Taxonomy (NCBI): domain Eukaryota; kingdom Metazoa; phylum Arthropoda; class Malacostraca; order Amphipoda; family Hyalellidae; genus Hyalella; species Hyalella azteca. The sequence goes on along the minus strand of NW_025937354.1, from coordinate 8,817 downwards.
AAGGACTTATAAACGCGCATTTTCTGAACACAATACAACATTACATCAAAAATAAGCTTTTCTTGTGATGGTGCCAAACTTAGCTCCTTGAGTTTTATGATGGCCTCTTCAACACTATCTGACCCAACAGTGAGGGCGAAGAGAATATTGATTTTTGGTGGTCTTGTAATCCGCATACTCTCGGCCATTTTCATGAATTCAGCAGAGAACTTCGTCTCTGTGGAGAGAGACTTTGCGGCATTAGCATGATCAGAAGGTTTGTAAGCTTGCATAAGAGATCCACCGGTCCATGCAGAGCCAACAATCCACCAGCGCCCACGAGTCTCGGAATGCAGCAAATCGTCAAGCGTAACGCGCAGCGCCGTCACCTTCAGATCACCGCCGACGTAGGACTTGAGAAGCTTGCGCAGGTGCTCCGTGTACGTGGGGTCGTAGTCAGGCATCTAGGGATATTAAGCGCAACTTTAATCTTTCAAGTGTGAATTATTAAATGAACAGCGTTTCAACTATGCTCCAAATTATTCATTTGTGTTGAAAAAAATGTAAATTATTTTGAAGCCACCAGTGAATCAGTTCAGGAAGTCATTGAAGAACGTTTGTATTGATGATCATAATTGTATGAGCAAAATGTTGCTTGTTCGATCTTCCTTTGCTGTCGTACTTGCCCAGAAAATACATAATGACGGGCGACTAGTTTGTCAAACACTAACCAGGGCCGCTACACAACATAAAGTCATTGTTAGTGTAATAACTACGCAAATCAGTGACGAGAAATAAGCCTGAGCTCTCACTATCTAAATAATGTTCGATTAGCTAGCACCCTCGAATCAAATTTAATGATTAACAAGAATTTTTTTTAAATGTTTATATTTATGCAAGAAAATTAAAAGCCATCAGTTACCTTGGACTCATTGTTGTTCTTGATAGCTCTAAGCATTGTGTTCAGGAGCTGTAGCTGAGGAATATTGGAAGAAGAACCCTCTCGCTGAACAGCCACAATAAAATCCTTCAGAGAGAGCGGGTCCTCTTTACGCAGCAAGAAACCAACACTGTTCATCACAAGAATCATCTGGTCTACCTGCAAGATAATAAAATATATATATCATGAATCTCGAGTTAAAATACCCCCTCAAAAAATAGAACAGTAATTTCAGATGAAGAGAAGTAAAATAACAGAAAAGCCTATAGCTCATTGCAGCTATGATAATTTTTATCTAAAAAAAAGACACATTATTGAGAATAAACATTAAATTTAATCAAAATGCTTAGTAGACGTTAGTAGCAGTAGTGTACTCATGAAATTATGTGATAGTTTGATAGGTAACTAACTGAATGGGCAGTCAATTGAGAGGTGAGCTTCTTGAGGATATCATAGATCAGTGCAGAGTGCAGGAGACCAAAGCTGAAGAGGTGGCACACAAACATCACGTAGTTGCGCAGTCGAGCACTGCTTGCCTCAGCTCCCTTCTGCATCTCCTCGTGCCAGCTTACAACAAAGTCAGTCAAGATGTGGGCACCAATCTGTTGGAAACAAAATCATAGAGCTTTTAAATATTAAGTTATATTTATTTTAAATGAATTAATTATCTATGTAGGTATATGTACTCCAAGAGATAGAATGCACTGCACTAATCAGTATAATGATTTATGTATGGAATAAATTGCAAAAAATACCTCTTCAGCCACATTGGAAGCAACGGCAGCCAGCAAAACTGCACACTCCTGGCAGTGGCGGTCCAGAGTGAGCATCTCACTTGCCAGCTCAGCCAGCAACAGCTCAGAAAACACCACATTCAGCAAATGCCTTGGATGATTTCCATACAGTGAGCAAACCTACAAAAAAAAAACTTTATAAACAAACATACTACATAAAATAAAACAATTTTATATGTACCAGAACTGAATACAATTCCAAAGAATTTTTTTCAATTACATTTGATATGCACAGACAATTGGTAAGAATTTTTTGTTTTGCTTCCAAATGAACAACAATGAGAATTCATTTAAGGTTTTTCGTGATCAAATTGAAGTTTAATTTTCAGTTAATATGGGTTAAAGCTACAAGCATCGTACTAGACAATCTATTCAACATTCACCTGCATATTTATTGGTTAGTCAAGGCATGTGTTAAGGAATAAAAAACAAATTATACTCAGCATTTTCATGATTACACAATAATCATTAAATAAGGCTTTGTAGACATTTAAGGATGTGAGGAATGTTGAAAGGCATCATACAGTAATATTACTTTGAAGATTTTTGGACAAGAGAACGAGTTTTTTCTCACCATAGTGACAGTTCCAGCTAGATTCACTTCAGCCAGTCTGTTGAGTCTACCTCGGAGCTGAGTACGGACCCGTTTTATGGCATCATCTCTCAACTGTTCCTGCAAAGTTTCATCATGCTTGCGCTGTTCAGGAGTCAAGTAGCTAGACACTTTGGTGCCTGTGTTTTCTTCAATGACATTTCCTTCTGAGTCGCGCAGACGGCCATATATGTCTTCTGCCTCACAAACCTTTGGCTTCACAACTTGGCAGTTGTCATCAGTTTCCAGGTTACTTTCTTCAACAAAATCCTCATCATCTCCAGAGTCATCACTGTCTGTGAATTCAGCTTCCATATGAACATCATCATCACTTGAACCACCAACACCATCTTCAAAACCTTCCAACATGTCAGAGAAGTCACAATTGCTAATCTCTGATCCAGTATCTTCATCAGAATCACTATAATCACTGCGCACATCATTTCCAGAGTATTGACTTTCCTCAGAATTTAATTCGCCATCAGAACTGTCCCTTTCTATACTACCTGTACCAAAATTGCTCACATCAGAATTGTTGAAGTCCAATGCATCCACATTCAAAGTCTCATTGTGAAAATTTTTGCAAGACTTTTTCTTACCTGCATAACAAAATGAAGCTCTCATTTGAATATCTTCCTTGGTATCAGAATACTTTGGTTTCTTGCACTTTTTCAAAGCTTTTTCACCTTTAGCCAAAGAAACCTCATTTACAGTATCACAAAATAGAGGTGCATTATCATCTAGAACAGTAAAGCCAGCTTCTTTGATGATTGGAGGAATGAATCTGACAGCATTTTTTCCTAAATCAAATGAAACACTTAGTCTCCCATTTTTTTTGAACTTCTTTGCCTTGGTATTAATGATTGGCTTCAAAGAAGAGGGAGATGAAGTAGCAATTAGGTATGTTGAACCATTGCTTAGGTTTAAGGCTGACTTTCCAAGATTTGATTTATTTTCAGAGCACAATGATATGTTTTTCTTGGTAATTTTTTGTCTATCATGTTCACAATATTTTCCAATTTTGGCCTCTGGTTCCAGCTCATGAGCTTCTTCAATGTCTGGCTGTCTTTTCCATTTCTTTGACTTGACAATATCAGGTTGAGCTGTGGTTGCAAGAGAGCTGGCATGTTCACAAGCTACTTTACTTGTTTCAACAAAAATTGTATTTTTTGGCAGTTCAAGTTTAGGCTTATTTTTTGCCTTGCAATGAAGCTGAGGTGGTAATAGCGGTTTCTCAGATAACATGTCTGCTTCACTTGGTTCTGATTCTAATGTGTCAAACAAGTCACCAATGTCTGCACCAAAAAGATTGCGAAACATGTTGTTGCTCTCCTTTTGACGAGAGTTAAACTGTAGCTGCCGCTGTAGGTATTTTATTTCCTTGTCATCATTTTCAATTCCAGCATTCAGCTCTTCTAGCCTCTTAGTATCCTTTATCCCTTTTCCATTTTTCTTCCCACTTTTTTTACCGGATGAAACCAATGAATCTTTTTGTTTATTACTTTTTGCAGGGCTTCTGTCAGAATTGACAGAGGAGCTTTGAATTTCATTATCAATGAACTGTTGAAGAGCTGCCATTCTGGCATCTAAGTTGTGGCCAAAAATGGGTCCATTTGCTTGCAACTTTTTGTGTGATTTTTCTTGCTTTTTAATTGGATTATTTCCCATTTGTTTGATAAAGCCTGGTTTGGTTTCATTTGTGCCATCATTTTTCTTGCTAAAAGATGGACCAACCTTATCAATATGTCCTTTCTTAAGGTTTGCCATTTGCGATTTTTGTTTCTTCTTCTTTTTTTCAAGCTTTCTGGTGGCTTTCCTGGAAATCTCTGGTGTTAATGTGTTAGGAGCTCCCATGGCTATGACAGTGATTTATGTCTACCTGCAAAATAATAGTAATAATATGAAAAAATCTGGAAAAACAGTTTTTAGCAGTTAAGACACTAGAAAATCAGTCTGAAAACATTATCAAAGATTGAAAAAGCAATTATTTATTAAATTATAGTGTTTACCCACAATTTCTGAATAAATTATGCCTGGTATTCCAAATTGCCTTGTAAGTTCTATCCCATATTCATCATCATAGCTGCATGGTGGCATCATCAGCATCAAGTAGCATTTTTAATCTTCATCTTCAACATGAACTCTCACACACAGGATAGGAAATTTCCTATTTATTTTGGAAATTTTCCAGGCTTTAAGTTACAAAATTTTCAATACATTTAGGATCTTGCACCTGGCAGCCAATTAGGCAATTTAATTAATAATTCTATAAAAGTTAATTGAAAGAGCAGGGATCTTGCAGTCCCACAAAATGGTAGGGAAGCACTAGTTGAGCCCCAAAATGTATATTTTGTCAGGTGCAACCTGGGACAAGAGCTTTCTTTTCATTTTTAGAACTGCCCTGATTGGAAATTTCACTATCCTGACAAACTTACTAAATTTTCATGCCTGCACAGAAATTGACAGAAGTAAGCTTTAGCACACAATGAATTTGGAAGGATTACCGTACCTAAATCCCTTCACAGAAATGTTAAATTTTTAAAAATTAACTTAAGGTTGCGATTGAGAACCACAAGCCCTCAGGCAGGCTTGGCTGCATCCCTATGAGAATCTATCACAACGTCATTATAACTCCGCTTGTAAATGAGATATCAATCTGAATTTTGTCATACTTATCCAGCTATTTATTTACAATTTCTCCAGGGCAACAAAAAATATGTAAATTTTGTATAGCATGAGTTATGATAGAGGAATAGGTTGTACATAGATCAATGGATGGATACTATGCAATTTACCCAATTTTTTGAGACATAAAGAAGGAGTACTACTATTTACTTTCTATTGATTGGTATTAAAGACACATCTCAATTGACATCTATTTTGTCGACATTTTCTAACAAAAAATTTTTCATTACTGCTAAATTGTAGATTTCGCATTTTCTTTGGAAGCTGCAGTTTTCAAGGAGTTGCCAGGGAACGAATGCAGGGAAACACACATCGTAAATTACCAGCCTGCCACTCTTGTGGTATTAAAAAATTAAAAAATTTTAATTTTATAATTAAAATTTAAAAAATTTTAATTAAGCTTTTAATTAAGAGCTATTAAGCTTTTAATTAAGAAAATTTTAATTTTTGGACACAGCTTGGAACAAGCATTGTGTATCTAATTCCAAGCTGTGTCAGAATTAGTTTTTATGTGTCTAAAACCATTGCTTAACTTAATCATCTATTAATTTATTTACCACTTGAAATCAGCAAATACAAGTATACTTAAAGGATTCCAAACATATTCACAGGACTTATTTAAAAGTCTCAAACCATAATATTCTTTCTACACAAACAGTTTATCACTATTTGGTAGAGCGAGGTCAACCATCAACTTTGCAACATTTTTCGATGTTCTCACTGAGTGATGTGCACTGTCTCTCTTTGGATCTTAACATTTTTCCCACCAGACGGCCCAGCAATGTAGAATTCCAGAGGGGTAATATATTAACTGGTAAACATATCAAATCGGAAAGCAGGACCCAAAAATCTGGAACATCCAGCACACTTCCACTTTCAGTCCATCATCATCACTGATGAGTCTCTGCAAGATGGCACAGCTGTTTAATTGAAAAAAAAAAGCGCTTGCATCTTCACAGTAACAAGAATCAAATCAACACTTGAACGCGACCAACGTACTGTCACAGGGATCCAATCATCGCTAGAATGTGTGCAACGTGACAGCCACTGGAATCCAATCAGCGATAGTAAGCTAGAAGGGACCGCCTCAAATGCACACAATGTTAAGGCACTGATGCTAACTTAATGTGTAATGCTACAATTCTTATTTCAAGAGCGTAATACAAATAGTGTAGTTATGTGATTATTGATGGAAATCGCAAAGAATAACATCTTCACTATGTACACTGGCTCACAAATACATGAAAAACTGCCTATGATTCAATCCACAAATACAAAACTGACCACCGATGCAATCAGCTGAGACATACAATCTAATTTCGTTGCAATCAGCTGAACGAAAAATGTAAACAAAGAAGGTAGCAGGAATACCAACCGTACCGGCAACCAATGTGAAACCGACATCAATATAGTCATGTGAAAAAATGAAAGATACGAATTCTTCTATATTAAAAATTTATCAGTAACTGACATTCAACAGAAATCAGAATGGTTTAATAACCTTCATAAATATTATACATGCATGCAGAATCAATCGTGTGCAACAGTGGCGGGAATCTAATGATGGTTAGTGGTTAGTTCTCATTATGCAATCGGTGGGTGAGGTAACTACAGAACATAACTGCAGATATAGCTCCCGAACTTCGAGACAATAATTGAATGAAAACTTTACGTGATATATTGTGAGCCTTCTAAAGTTTAAATAATGAAGAAATCACAAGGTTCACAGAATCTAAAGGTTTGAATGCTAAATTTTTTTACTTTCGAGTACTCTATTGACTATTGAGTGATTTGAGTCTATTCTAGTCAGTCAACTGTGAAGTGTCATGTTGTTTGTTGTGCATTACCTTTTCTTCGAGAAGTTTCTCCAACTGCCGATGAGTTTCTCCTCAATTTGAAAGCTGAGGTAACAATTAGGTGCCATAAATGTTTTTTATATTTAATTTGAAACTATTATGTTGGGAGTAAATAGTATTTCTTTCTGTAGATCCATCTCTCTTGCTCATCTGTGAGTGATGCACGCAATGAACAATCTTTCATGGGATCTTCTCTGTGTTGCCTGACTTGACGTTCACGGTTCATATGATCATAGCTACCATAACCAAAGCCAATTTCTGACGGCCTGCAAACCTGTTTCTAGTTGCCTGGAACATTTTTTTTAAGGCGGAATGCTTTTTATGTAAACCACAAATTTTAGAATTCCAGCCTGCAGCCCAGACCTAGTGTTTGGGCAATAGTATGGCACGCAATTGTATGATGTCACTATTTCAACCATCAACAAATGCATGGAACTAAGACAAAGCTTAATATAAAGGAAAAAAGTTGAGAAGTGTCAGAATTACCCACGATGTCGGAATATACCGCGTTTACACTTTACCCTACCGAAAACATACCGGTACATCATCCTGTGGTAGTAGGGCCTACTACCACACTCAGGATGATGTATGTTTTTGGTGAATTTTCCCGCGCATTTTGACTTTTTTTAAGCCATTGCTGCACACAGTTGGCGCAATGTAATGAAAATTGTTTCTCTTCGCGCAATCCCAGCCATCAATTCTACGCTGCCCAAGAGCAGTTTGTGGAGGAACAGACATAATACTCAGTACAGTATGTCTTCAATTATCTTTCAACAATATACGATTTTTCTTAATACGGAAATTTGATGAATGAGAAATCTAGAACTTTATTTTAGATGAAATTTTCTCCAAATTCATATGGCAACACTGAACACCGTATGTTTACATTTTGTATGTATAATAGCCGCAGTTTATGATTACCGTACATTCCGTATCCGACAAGCGGAAGAGTCAGAAGTAACCCGGACATGTCTTACATTTTATTATTGTTAGTTCGACTCGCGTAGTTGATATAAGCTTTGATCTTTGATGACCAACGAAATATAACTTTTTAATAGGGAGACTTCATGTTTATTATACTACAAGTAATGATCTTTATTTAATTAGAGCCATATTGAAATGTTTTTTTTTTGAAGCCCGCTTCTAGATCATTAATGTTTTTATATACATCCTCGTATTGTTAGGGATGCTCGCCGCTTCCACCAGATCTTAAAATGTAAAAGTTTAATAGATACAGCTTTGTATGAATAATGCCATTCAATATCGTTAGCTACATTAAATTGAGGGTGAAGCATGGGAATGGCAACTTACACCAGGATACTTTACTTGTCTACTTATAGGACTCAAAAATGAACTTGAGGGAGAGTCTAAAAAACTCTCTGCTTTGCCACTATGGGGAGAGTCTAAAAAAATCCACTGTGCAGAGAGTGAACGAAGATTTAAAGACCTACGGCGACGCATTATCGGCAAAATTTTCGCCTTCAGAAGATCTTGCCGACACATTTAGATTGAAATTCTTGCATTTAATATATTTCTCAGTCTTCAGCCAACTATTTAGAAAAAAAGTAAGGTTTCCGGTACGTTGGATGGATTACGATGCCAGGCTGTAGAGTAGGGCCTTCCAGCTCGAGATATCAGCGTCTTATCAAGCTCTCCATCAGCCACATCGACCTGAAATCGGCGTCCATGGCCGATCATAAACTATGGCTCAGGCAGCTATGACTGATCATAAACTATAGATTGCTCGATCAGCCCCGCTGTCACCGCGCCCATCTTCAGCTTGTTTGATTGCTTGTACCTGTCACCCGATCATAATGTGCATACGTCTGGCAAGCCCAATGCTACTGCTGAAAAAACTTGTCAATCTATTGTGTTCTAACGTGATCTAATGTGTTCTAATGCGATCTATTGTGTTCTAACGTGATCTATTGTGTTCTAACGTGATCTATTGTGTTCTAACGTGATCTATTG
>NW_025937353.1:0-15117 GCF_000764305.2 Hyalella azteca | reverse complement strand
ACAGGCTTTAAATAATAGCTCTTTTTCGTGGGTCACATTATTAATTTTTTAACCTATTAGATATGCAAACTTTTTAAATCTTTCTATTGTGTTACGTAGCCTCAGTATTAGGCCTTTGATGGTCATTGACTAAATTTTTCTACGTCGAATCGTTTTTAAGTTTTGGGGGTTTTTGTTAAAAAAACAAAAAGTGGTCAAAGTTACCCCGCCGGTCAAAGTAACCCCATTTTGCGGTATTCTAATTAAAATATTTAATTTCAATCTTTAAATATGTAAATTTAAAACAAGAAACAAAACAATTACCATTATAAGACTATATATAAAATAATTAAATGCAGTGAATGGATATAAAATATTTGAATTGTGCACATGTTTATGTCAAACAGTGTTAGCTTTTCTCATAACTCAAGTCTCATTTCAAGTCGTTTGAAGTTTGTTTGTTTGTCGTTCAGTTGGTTTAGTATTGGTTTATTGGTCTGAATTAAATGGGAACAGTGCAGTCAGTCACTCAGTCACTACTAGTTGGTGTGTATAGAGGGTAGAGTCTGGTGGATTTATAGGACATAAAACTAGTAGATCTATTGATAGTGCTGTGCACTGTGCTATCAGCTTCCTATTTGTTTGTGACTCTTCAATGTTTAGAAGATCTGCATTCCTGAAGTGTTTTTTGATATTGAAGTCAGTTAAATGGTCAATATTTAGCTCATTACCTTGCTCCATACAAACTTTACAAAGCTAATGAATAGACTTATCAATAATTGTTTACCCAAAAATCCCTAAGTGGTAAACACCACCTTGGCCTGTTGGCCATTATTGAAGGCAATAAGTGCCCTATTTAGCCATCCGTTATGATCCATATACTGTTATTGTTAGTAGGCTAATTGCAACATAAAAAATAACACTTCAAAATGACAAAAAAGCTGAAAAAAAGCAAAAAAATCAAATGAATAAAAAAAATCACCAACCCTGTTTACCCAAGATTTAAACTAATTTCTTATGTATGATAATTCTGGTAGGTATCCAGGATAGTGAGGAGTGACAAGTTTTTTATATAATTAGAATTTTGCGGCCCAATCATGTAGTTTTCTTAACAATTAGATAGGAGATGATTAATCTGGCAGAAATCTCGTGGTTCTGGAAATGGCAGGGAAGCTCTAGTCACGGCTCTAGAGGTAGACGTTTTCCATGCTTGGAGGGTACAAGCAGGGTTGCCAAAATATGGATTTTTAGCCCAAAGAGCTGCCAGCCATTTTCAAGATGTGTCGCCGGGTAATTTTTAATAATGAAATGCTGCTAACAACTTTGATAGTATATCCCTTACTCTCCATGCACTGCATCCTGATCCATCCAATGTACTGTAAACCTTACTGTGTTGCACTTGTGGCTTGCGGTCTTTCAGATTTGCAATAATTTCAAAGTAATTTCTAAAATGCAATTTCAATCCAAATGTGTCAGCAACATATTCTGAAGGCATAAATTTTGCTGCTGATGCGTTGCCAGAGATCTTTTGATATCCATAACTTTCTGCACCCTGGCTGCTGCTGATACATATTAAGCTTGCAGTGGACTATGTTGTTGTCAATGCTCAATGTCAATGGCATGTCCTTGGATAGTACAGTAATAGCACATCAATAATATGGTAATGCATATATAAGAAAATATCATATCAATAAAAGGAAAACAAGTAAAAATCACAGAAAATGTCATTTATTCTGCACCTACATCATCTACAAAGGAAAAAGAGGATTTCTGAGTACTGCTAGTAATGGAGTACACTTTGAAAGTTTGCTTGCTATAAAAATTTTAAAATTAAGTTTTATTTGAAGTTTCCCTTATTAACCTGTTCCCAGGGGTGATTCAGGAGGCTTTTCTTTTGCTTCTGGCACCTTACGAATAGCTATGGAATTTTTTCAGAGATGTCACACAATTGCCCTTGCAAAGACCTTTGAAATGAGCTCAAACTCATTCATGAGATGTTTCATGGTAAGAAGTTATTAACAGAAAACGCTCAAAACCATCCCTTATTAACCCATTATACCTTAATCAATACTCCCAGCGAGGATTGAATCATTAAAGTAATACTACTTTAATACTTTTTCAGAATTTTCCTTTCTATATATATTTTTTTTTGCTTGGCTGTGTGAAATTCACTCAATTCACATACTGATGTTTGGATTGACATTTAATCACAACCCAGACTGCTAAGTTAAGGGCACATAGGTTAAGGATGCCACATTTAGTGTCCCAAAGACACAACAGAAAAGGTAGAAAAAAAAAGTTGGTTGCCTATAAGGCATCTCCATAGTATATACATTATTTATGACTGACATGGCCAATGCTTAATGAGCAGCATGGGCCATGGATGTATGCACATTGTACTTAAAATTTCTGTGGGTGGCCGATATTACCAATTGAAACAAGTAAGAGATACCAGCCCACAAGGTCATGATCAATGTACCAATAGTTTGTGATTGGACATGGAAGCCAATTTAAGGTCAAGATGGCTCAATAGAGAGCTTGAAAATACACCAATATCTTTAGTTTAAAGGCATGGGGGCTGTATAGGTACCATATAACTTATAGTTTTGATTCCATACTTTCTGCCCTCTAATTTAGATAATTTCTGCTTAAATTTATGAATGGGAGAACTGAGATAGGAATGGGTGACAATTATTCCATCAGAGCTTCAGGCAGGTCAATCTTGTTGATAATGCAAAGAATTTTGCTGCCTTTACATTTTTAATCTAGATATTTCTTCTTGCTGGACTGGACAAAGAATTGGTTATTGGTTGATGGATACTTCTACGGATGTACACTGAATTGTTGACATAAAATCTTCAAAGCTACATTACTTTTTTCAGTGGGTTGACAAAACCATTCCTGCTTCTAATTGGTGATGTTTGTAATTGTGCTCTGCAAGAAAAATTTAGTTGTAAAAATTGTAATGGAAAATTATTTTGATTTGTGCATATTTTTCTGGAGAAGCATCTGTGATGTGATTGATTAAATGTTAATTCTAAAAATAATTTCTTACTTATTCTTATGGTTTTGTGATGCCTAACAATTCTAATGATCATTGCTGTGAGGACACCTTAGAAAATAAGTACTAAAATTTAAATGTAGCATTGCTGTCTTAGGCAGACAGTTATCTCAGTCTAACTGGATTACTTTCTTTTGCAGAATTAAGTTCTACAGTATTATGAAACATATTTATGTATGATTGTCATCAGTGAGTTAAAGGCATATCAACTTCACAATGAACCACGAGAAAACATCCATCATATTTGTGGTGGAGCAGAGCTTGCCTATGAAGATGTATATCACCGAGATGATTGACTCGTACATCTCTCATGCACTCGCGTAAGTGATGAGTTCAAATCCATTTGTTGTAACTTGTGTTCTAGATGAATAATGGCTGATGTTGCTACCCATGTTGAGATGAGTAATGATCATTATATTTTTGCAGGAACTTCTGTGGGGGACTGAATGAAGATACAGACATCTTCTTCCATCAAGTTGGTGCTTTGTCTCTAAGAATTATATAAAGTTTCTGTGTCAACTCCATTGATTCATAACATTTCTAGCAATTGCTCTATAGAGGTCTTATTTCAACAACAGGTTGTAGGATCTAGGGAGTTTGTGAGTCTTATCAAGGTAAACGGCTGTAAAGAGAAGTACCTATATATATTAACTTATGTGACAATCTTGTCTGCTGAGGATGTAATAACTTGGCTTTTTGAAACTATATTTCTGATTTATGAACAGTATATACAAATATTAAATCGCATGAACCTCAATTAAAATTGATATAATGCAGCAATTATTAGTGTTTGCAATGTTTCCATTGTTCATTGTTTGCAGTGCAGTGCTGTGCAGTTTGGTGTCGTGTTCTTTGGCTGTGACGCTTGGCTTGGCCACGGCCTGGGCCGAGTTGTGTCTGTTGGCCCCACACCCTCAGTCAATGCAGTGCTCACTGCCATCAAAGGGGCCAAGTAAGTGTCCCATGAAGTTATGTATTCATTTGTTCTTTGTTCAAACCTTGATACTTATACTCAATTAAATATTATTAACCATGACTATGGTACTATTATACTACTAAAGTCTGGATTCAATTTGTTATTAATTTATAACCATGTATGTATATTCAATGTATGGAATGTCTTTCAGGTACACAAACCTGAACAACACAAGGCAAGCTTGTATAGTTGAAGGCCTGCAGAGCGCCCTAACATTCTTCTCACAAATGGACAAGATGGCGGCATCCCATGGCTCCTTAAACTCTGGCAACTCTGTTTCCGACTTGCCAAACTCCAGTAAAAAGTTCTGCGTGTTGGTAACTCAGAGCAGCCCCGTGATCCACCCTTGGAATCCTAACGCCATCGAGTCCACTGTGAAGAACCTCAAGAACTGCGGCGTGAAGCTCTCGGTGATCGCGTGCCATCGGCTGCCGGAACTCTACAGGATATTCGAGCTCGGTGGCGGCGACCTCAGTGTGTCATCGCACAAAAACTACGGCACAAAACCTCAGCACCTGGTACTTCTGTCGGGATTTGTGCTGCCCGAGCACGACAACCCCCCTCTTGTGTCGCACAACACCTCTGGCAACACCAGCCTTGCACCGCAGCAGCAGCAGCAGCAGCAATCACCTGCGGGTAACCGCATGAACCTCTCACCACAGCACAGCAGTGCTGCTGGTGCTGCCTCCCCCTCAGCACAGCAGCAGCAGCAGATGTCACAGCCGTCCATGCGCAGCGCCATGCCGTCAATGAACCAGCACGGCAACCGCGCACCCGTCGCCAAAGCGACCATCATGCGGCCGGGAGCTCCGAACCAGCCGAGGCCCAGGTGGCCAATGTCGCCATCGCCGGACCTCAGTCCCGCCGCAAAGGGAATGAACATCCAGCAGATGGCTCCCTCCAATATTTCAAGTTCCTCTCAGATGGTGACCTCTAATCTTCAAGTTCCTACTCAGATGGGGACACCTAACCTGCAGAACCTCGGTCCTGCCCAGCAGCCCACCCTGCCTGTTGGCAACCTTGGGACACAACAGCGCACGGTAGTGTGGCAAGGAACCTTGGAGTTGCAGGAGAAGAAAGACGCTCCAATGGTGCGTGCTAACTACCAGATCCCTTGCAAGATGACTACGTCGATTGTCAACGGCGAGCCTGAAGTTAAGGCTGAAGGCTGGCCCGCTAAGCTGGTGCTGCATCTCATACCTAAGGGCATCTTAAGCCCTCTAGGCAACTCCTGCTTCAAGCAGGTCCATACCGTCATGTTCTTGCCCGAGCCTTGCCCCGCCCTCACCGTGCTCTCAAACCACCTGTCCCGGTCAATGGTGGGTACCTTGTTGTAATGTGTTATGACGGTCCATGGTGGGTGCCTTGTTGTGTAATGTGTAATATGTCCTTGTTAAATACCTTCGCCTCGCTCGTAGGTGAGAAAAATTTTTAAGACACTTGTTGAGCTGGCGAAGCAGCCATAAAAAGTTGATTTAATTTTAAATAATCAGCGTAAGATTCTGGTCTGTGCTTACGTCTGTATGTTGATATCCAAGATAACCAGTTGATGTTTGTTGTTAAACACATTTTTCTGAGAATCTTATCTTATTTGCTTTGCATAATCATTGAGACGTATGAAATTTCTGATTATATCTTTATTTCTTCTAGTACTGCTCTATTTATTAATATTGGTGGCTTGCAGGCAGGCTGCGTGTACCCTACAAACTCGAACGTCAACCTGCGCATGATCATCCTGCTGTACTCGTCCGAGAAGGACGCATACGTCGGCTTCATTCCCATCGACCAGCAGTCCTTCATTGCCAAGATGAAGACCGTGATGCACTCCCAGCGCGCTGCCGGGCCACTGCCCCGACCCAACGCCCCNGAAACGGCCTCAGGGTCTTTTATGTTTGTAACTCGAGGCTTTTATTTATTAATGTTATTATATTACCGTCCATATTAAAGAATCAATATGTTCAGATAGATGCTCTGGTCACGCGATGAACTTTTTTGTTGGACGTACCAAGCAATTTTTTGTTTGTTTACGTTTTCAACTCTTTGGCCAAGTTTTGTGACGCCATAGCAGAATTATAGCGAACGGAATACAGAGGCGGTGCTCTAACGTGGCTTGGGACTGCTTCGTCCATAATTCATACCAAGGATATCTCGAAGCAAATTTTCTATAATTTTGTGCTCTGAATATTTTGTACAAACCTCGTTGTTCTTGTGAGAGGAGTTCAGGCGCCGTGTGGAGGGTGTATACTGCAGTGCTGTAAATATTTTTTGTTGCACCGATCGCTGTAATTTTGAGGGGCGTATATTGCAGTGCTGTAAATATTTCGTAATATATAATGCTGTAAATATTTCGTTATATATAGTGCTGTAAATATTTCGTGAAATAACATTGCTGTTATTTTGAGGGAGTGTATAACTATTGCAGTGCTGTAAATATTTCGTGTGCCCCATCACTGACGCCTATCAATTGTCTCACAATCAAGTGACTGCTTTCTACGTTCAGTCGTCTTTATTTGTCGAAAGCATAGTGACTTTTGATATACTTATGACTACATACATTTTATTCTTCTAGAAAGTTGTGAATTTTATTTAC
The DNA here is from genome assembly GCF_000764305.2 of Hyalella azteca. Lineage (NCBI taxonomy): Eukaryota > Metazoa > Arthropoda > Malacostraca > Amphipoda > Hyalellidae > Hyalella > Hyalella azteca. The sequence goes on along the minus strand of NW_025937353.1, from coordinate 8,511 downwards.
CCACTACACATTTGCATGTCGATTTTGAACATAAAAGTTTATCCGATGTCGCTTGAACCCTACCGCCCGTTGCGTTTGTTGGGCTATAAAAAAAGATTTTTTGGGTTGCTAGCATCTCAAAATAAGATATAAGTCATATAACACATATTCCTTTCAAGTAATAAAAAAAGGTGTGTTGTGTGTACTCTTCGGATCAAGATCAGTTTCTGAAAACAAACATAAACAATATAAAACTATTCATTTGGGACACACGCAAGGCAGAAAATCATCTCACACGTTCAGATAAGAATTTAAAACTGATATGCACGAACGAAAAATTGTCTTTCAACTGCTCGCAGAACCAAGCCCAAACTGAACGCACTACGCCACTTCAGGTGACTATCGAACTTCATTTTTGGTGCCAAGCGAAAAAAAAATTTTCGTTTCTTTTAGTCTCATGGTCCAGTATTGTTCCACTACATAGGCAGGGTGCTCATACCAATAATTTTTACAAGCGAATACCGTTTACTGGGTGCACTGCACAATGGAGGTTGAGTTCTAATGTCAGGCTAGCACCAATTACGTTAGCAGTATCTGCAAAACGCCAAACAGGTGAAGTTACTTTAAACATTAGTCAATGCAATACTCCACTGAAGTGCTTTAGTGCGGTGCTTCTGTCACCGACCTACTACAAAAGGAATATAGCGCAGTTATTTCAGTCACTTGAAATTTTCTCAACAATAACAAATTTCTTGGACGGAGGAAACTGCTTGTAACGACGTTCAACGACCTGCAGCAGATACTGCTTTTGTTTTTTATTGGTTAGTGACCACGGAGTTGAAGTTCTTTATCAAAGAAGTACTACGTTTTTCAACATCATTGACCATTAACAACTGCTGCATTTTTTGATAACTAATGTTCAATGTTGATCCAGGTGTCAGGATCCCGCTCCAGAAATTATATTTCAATTCGCATGACTGCAAAAAACTTGTGTTTGTTTGTTGAGATAAAGTCTGGCAGAGTCAACTCAGACACGGTACTTTCTTCCAGAGAACTCAAGACGCAGGATAGTTTTCACCGAGTTTTGACGCGGAATTTATCATTTGTCCGCTTCTCTCGGTAATTAACTTCTAAATAAAAATGTAAATCCCACTATGATTTCAATCAAGTACCATAAATGGCACATACATGTACACGTCTTCAGAGCTTCGCAGGAAATTNGCAGTCTCTCTAGGTGCCAGCAGACATTTGATAGGTCATTAATGCCATGAGCTAATTTACTTATGTCACATGATGTGACTGCTGGGACCTAGGGTGACTGCTGGGACCTAGAGTGACTGCTGGGACCTAGAGTGACTGCTGGCACATAGAGTGACTGCTGGCACCTAGAGTGACTGCTGGGACCTAGAGTGACTGCTGTGGAGAGAAAGAGGATAGTTGCGGTAGTCAGGCACCGGTCATGCATATATCGTATTCCGTGCCCCATCACGTATCCAGCGCAGTCACGTATCCAGCGCGGTCACGTATCCAGCGCCGGTCACGTATCCAGCGCGGTTACGTATCCAGCGCGGTCACGTATCCAGCGCGGTCACGTATCCAGCGCGGTCACGTATCCAGCGCGGTCACATATCCAGCGCGGTCACGTAACGTATCCAGGGCAGGTAGGTGGACAGTTTGGTGGCCAGCGTGTGGCGGTGTCCGTCAAGGCACCCGGCGGCCGAGGCCACCACCCCCACGAGGGTCCAGCGCCCCCCCTCCGGCCGCTGCATCACCGGCGCCCCCGTGTCGCCCTGGACGTAAAAATTAAACCGTTTCAACAAAAATTAATTAATTTTAAGCCTAATAGTGCATTTTTAGCGCATTTTCTCATTTATGAAAAAATGCACTATTGTGCTTGTAATGTCCATCCTTCCGTCTGTCCGTCTGTCCGTGACTTCACGTTTCCGTCGACGGGAAAATGCGCTCTATATCACTCACTGCAGTGAACACTGAGTTATATTTTTTCTTATAGGCATCAGAAAATTACATTCTTGTAAGTCAGGTATATAAATGTTAGGAAGTTACCTCTTACTCACAAATTAGTTGGGCACCTACCACAGCCTGATTAACTTATGACTAGACAACTACTACTAGCGTAACAAGTGCGCCACTAGACTACTACTAACGTAACAAGTGTGTCACTAGACTACTACCAGCGTAACAAGTGGGTCACGTACGATGCAGACGCCGGGGGCGCCGTGTCGCAGGATGCAGATGTTGCGGTGGTCGGCCACGAGGGCGCCGCCCCTGGCGTCCCTGTGGGCGGCCTGGCAGCGTCCCACCGCCCCCACCACCTGCTCGATGTGGCGGGGACCACCGTCTCCCGCCACTGCGTTCAATATAATCTAAGAACTGGTGATCCTCAATTCAATTGAGGATCAATATGACGATCTTTATTCAATTGAGGTTCGACATAAACTAGGAATCCTTACTAACCAAGCATTTACGAGGTGCTATTCCAGACTGATACTTCACTATTTCTGACATGACCTTCATTATTTCATTATGAACCTACCAGCCGACGCTGCTGGGGGAGAGACGCCGAATTATAACATAAAATTTAATGATCAACCGGTCACGTCACGAGTGGTCATCGCCATATAGCGACAAACCGTCGCCATATAGCGACCAATCGTCGTCATATAGCGACCAGTCTTCGCCATATAGCGACCAATCGTCGCCATATAGCGACCAATCGTCGCCATATAGCGACCAATCGTCGCCATATAGCGACCAATCGTCGCCATATAGCGATCAACATGGCGATACAGCCTGCCTGCTACACCGACCTGTCTGCTGCTCGTCGGGAAGGCTGGTCAGCCCCCAGCCTGCGACTGTGACGTCTTCGTCGGGTGTCGGACTCTCGTCGCCGACATCAGGCAGGCAGATGGGGAGGATGTGATCTGCGGGGACGCGTTACTGGGTCAGTCTGCGGCTCAGGGGCGACGCGTTACCGACTGAGTTACCAGTTGCACAAACGTGTTAATCAGTCTCTCTGAACAGCAGGGAGTTACACTGGAGGATGTACAGTGCTGGTAACGGCCTATATCTGTACGCGAGGAGCTGCCTTACTGAACATGGCTTTGCGGTATGTATGAATCTCACCCCTGAGAAATGCCTCCCTGTCGAGGTTGAGAACCAGTCAACCTTGAGAACTACCTTCCTGTCGAGGGTGAGAACCACTCAACCTTGAAAGCTACCTTCCTGTCGACGGTGAGAACACACCCCCTGAGATCCATCTCTCTGCCGAGGGTGAGAACCACTTACCTCTGTGAACCGCCTCCCTGCCGAGTGGGAGAACCACTCACCCTTGAGAACCACCTCTCTGCCGAGTGGGAGAACCACTCACCCTTGAGAACCACCTCTCTGCCGAGTGGGAGAACGACTCACCCTTGAGAACCACCTCTCTGTCGAGGGTGAGAACCATGATGTTGTTCTGGCCGGTGGGCGCCAAGAAACCAGGTTCGTTCCTCCCAACGATTACGAAGTCCTCGTGCGGGCGCGTGTCCTGGCGCTGGGGGTCGTGTTCCCCCAACCGCACGTGCGTCCTGAGGACACGACATGGGACAGTAAAGGCACCATCGCCACGCCCTGAGGGTATTCATATTTATAAACATTCATTAGTACATTTAAATGCGACTCGCGACTTCGACAAGTCGTGACGCCACTCACGACTGCAATACTTCGTGCCACCACTCACGACTGCAATACTTCGTGCCACCACTCACGACTGCAATACTTCGTGCTACCAGTCACGACTCACTCACGACCGCCAGTCACGACGTCAATGCTGACGACTGAAAGTACTCGGGGACGTGGCGAGTACTTTTCACTCACGACTGAAAGTACTCGGGGAAGACGAAGCAGCTAGCTGCGGTCACGACGTGGCGGCGCGTAACGAGCGACCCGACGCAGTCCGCCACGAACTTCTTGTCGGACGCCGGCCTCCCGACGGCCGCAAGCCACGGCCACTCGTTCTCCTGGCGGGGAAGGAGAGGGAACTTGGAAGAGACTTGAGGGGAGAGGTGACTTGAGGAAGAGACTTGGGAAGGGTACTTGGGGGGACTGTAGTCTTAGAGAAATACAAAATGTCTTAAATTTATGTTTACTTTAGTCCCGTTGGAGCGGCTAGAACCTGCCCGTGCCGAAGACACAAAACTAGAGACCGACGCCAGAGGTGGGTGCTCTCTGTTACATGGAACTAGGTTAAGGAGCATAAAAGTTAGGGTGGAGAACGACTAGTCACAGTAAATGTTTTAAATTAATTATTTGTTTACGCCAACACTCACTGTGCTCGCACTGCCGCCAATGATCTTGCCGCTCCGGAGCCGTCGGCCGCAGTCGTGGTTCGGCCCTGGGGCGACCGTGAGCGGCGCCCTAAGCGACGCTGGTAGCCGCGCGTCAGCAAGCGCGACGTCGCCGGACTGGAAGGCGGGCAACTCACAGCAGAAAAAGATATCACTGTTCGCGAACCTGTGTGTCAGCACCACAAAATCACACTCGTTACAGCCAGCACGTGAGCTCTAGGTTAGGTTACTCAAACATTGCGTAAGCTCTTAATTAAATTACTTTAGCATCAAGTGAGATATTAATGAGAGTATCTCAAAAGAGGACTTAAGAAAAAACAAGTTTTGGAAGAGAGGATAAATTATATCGGCAGTTCGATTAAGCCAAATAAGAACATCGACTAAAACAATATAGTTAGTAGGTAATCGTGACCTGCAGACGTTGTTGAGTAACAACAGAAACAGCTGCTTATTCTGCAGCTGCTGGACCAGCGGGCGTAGAGGCGGGCAGCGGTCCAGGGGTAGACACAGGCCTGTGGGATGGGGGGATAACTCTGAGCCATGGTGTGACTAGCACAGTAACTTAAGAATAGTGCGGCAACAACTAGTGGATATTACAGTCAGAGTGGATATTACAGTCAGTGTGGATATTACTAGTCAACGTAGCAGCAACAACCAGTCAACTGAAGCGCGGCTCCTTAGTTGATGCGTTACCCAAGCCTCGAAATAACTCAATTTCGATTACTAAATACTAGTGAGCTTTGAATGCAGTTTTGAGGATAAAATCTTGCAAAAGAATCAAGACACACAAAAAAAAAAATGCAAACAAAAAGTTCAAGTAGGGTTGGAATTTTGGCGGTAGCTAACTCAAACCTCGCTCTCCAGTGAAAGAGATGCAGCTGCCACCAACGGCAGGCTGGAACCGCTGCGGCGTAGCTGGTCCCGGAAAGTTTGGATCGAAAGGCAAAATTCCGGTAGGCGGAATGATGGGGAATGGTGGCTCGGTGTTGAGATTTAATGGTGGTTCAAACGGGAAGTTAGGAGACTGTCCGTTATCAATGGTTGTTGAATTTACAGGGTCGTTGGGGAAGAAAGTGGGAAAATCCGTTGAGTGGACTCCGTTCTCAGTGTTTGAATCATTTTCAAACGGTATGAATTCTGGAGGAAGAAACAACTGAGGCGAGTCTAACGACACCGAGCTTTGCTTCTCGGACCCAATTGAGGGAGTAGTTGTCGGAACCTGCGGACTGAATAAGCCTGCAGACGCTGGAGCTCCTGAGTGGAGCAGCGGCTCTTTCAAGGCAAGGGGTGAAAGGTGTGTTGGATATAAATCTAGCAGAGCCGTCAAATCAGAGGCCGTGGGTCCCGATATAGGACTCTCCAGCCCGTTAGGTGTTTGGTATTTTGAACCTGGACCAGGTTCGGTTAGTTGATCAGTCTGTTCCAGTGGTTTGGTTAGTTTAGAAGTGACGACGGTGCCTAAAGACGGAAAATTATATATTGTTGGATTGTGGTGATTTTCGTATGTTCTGACGCGAGCTTCATTGATAAGAGACGCAGTCGTGCCGTGGTGCCGATGACTTGAAAATCCTGCTATTAACGTTGCAGAGTTTCCTTGACTAAATTTTTCCGTTCTATTTTTTCTATTGAGAGGCTCCAGCTCTTGCGATAAAGGGGTACTTGAAGTTAACAGCTCGTTCCCTTCGAAACCTCGGCCGAACTTGGCGCGTAGCAAATCTTTAATGGAAAGCGATTCTCTGGAAGACGAACGAGGCTGACCGGCACCAACTGCAGAACCAATGTGTGAACCGTGAGCGAAGGAGGATGGGCTAGCACCAGCTGCAAAACCAAGGTGCGAACCGTGAGCGGAGGGACGAATAAAAGCAATTCCGAGATATTTTGAGCATTATAACCGAAATTTCAGTTAAGATAATTATGCAACCACATTACATTGTTATTTCCAATAGCCACACAATTTAGATACAATTTTTTCATTAAGGATTTGCAAAGATTTGAAAATATTAAAATTTGTTTCAACAAAGTTGCATAATCAACTCACCTGCCACGCATAGGAGTGTCAGTAGTGCATCTACAATGATCAGGAGGAACATACTAGGTTCATTAGTTAAATTATTAACTTAACCACAGGATCTCTGCACAAGTATGGAGCAGATTATATATTTTCACACATCATTCCGAACGCTTGCAAACGCCTCCACATCTCCACGGTTAGTCAATTAGATGAAATATTAATAATGATCACTCAGGTAATTTGTGCAATGCCTAGGTTAGTTTTTTTTAACATCAGGGACAATTTAAGCCTACGGCAATGGATATATTCGGTGCCGGCAATGCTTTTCCTGCCTGAACGCCTGACACAAGTGGTTATGACCGTAGGAGAACTTGGGAGTAGAGGGTTATGACCGTAGGAGAACTTGGGAGTGGAGAGTTATGACCGTAGGAGAACTTGGGAGTGGAGGGTTATGACCGTAGGAGAACTTGGGAGTAAGAGGGTTATGACCGTAGGAGAACTCTAGAAGAGAAACCCTGACGAGGGAGCACCGCAGGGAGACTGAGCGCCTATGGCAGCGCATGCGACGCGTGCCACTCATGCGTGGCAAGAAGCGTGTCGTAACGCGTGTCCCTGCCACGCATAATCATGCGTCACGCACAACGACGCACCATGAACACGCGATGCGTCATTCATGCGTCGGGATGACGCTCCGGTTGCTGCTGTAACGGCACACGAGTGATCACGCCACGAAGTTATTCTATTTAAGCTGTTTATTTGTACAGTTGAATCTATTCGCGTGGATAATTTTGCGAATCATTTACTTGTGAATCACATTGAAAAATAAGGAAAACAAGTCGGTAAGGATAAGGACAATTCTAAACAAGCTGCTAAAGTCTTTATCTTGTATTGTGAATGCACTTATCTAACATCGTAGATACATCGATCTGATATCGTAGATGCCTTGGTCTTATATCGTAGATACCTGCAGAAAAAATCTTAGGAGTGTCAACTTATATCTTGGATACTTTTATCTTATATCGTAGATATAATTATCTTGTGTCGCAGATGTCTTTATCTCATATCGTAGATATCTTCCTTCTATACAGTAGACATCTTCATCTCATGTCTTGGCCCTTTTGTGGGAATTTTCCTACCATTGTTCATTTCTGCTCCTATTTGATTTAGAAATATTAGTTGTCAATGTTATATTTAGTTCCGTATTTTACTCAGGTAGTAGTTTCAGCTAGTGTTTTCAATAATTAATCAGAATATATACGGCCAAGTCAGCGATCTCATGGGAAAAAGATTCATTCAGTTGACGTGCCTCAGCCCTTACAGAACATTAATTCTCAATTATTCACTTCGTTGACCTCAGAATCAATTACAGTCCTAAACATATTCCTCTCTGCCTTTTCACTATTTTTTTGTTTGTGAAAGTTGTTTTTTTCATTTATTTATTTATTTAGGCTCCGTGTTCAAGTTTTCTACTGCAATCTAGACATTTTACTTGATCTATTTTTGTAACATTATTCAAACCATTTAATTTCAAATACATTAAAGCATGTTCGCCAGTTTTGCCGTGGAACAAGTTTCCCTAGACCAGTGCCACGTTTCTTATAATCTTTCTCTAATTTATAATAGCGAAATCTCCAATTATCCTATGTTGACTTGCCGTCTAGCGTACCTTCCTCTTACTGATTTCTCCTAAGTTCCCGTTAACCACCTTCCTATTAGCTATCAGCCCTACGACGCGAAAAAATCTTAGGTTTGTTAATTATGTTATTTATCCTCGTGGCCTCGATTGATTAATAATTTTGAATAGGTTATTACATGGGTAGTAACCGTTCAATTAGCAAGTCGTTATTTATTTCAGTATCGGCGAACCAATTGGGGAAATGTTTTTGAGGATTTTTCTCTTGTTAACCGGACCATCATCATCTTCAACCGGTGTTCATCACATCTATTCGAATAAATTCCAATAAATCTGAATAGAGCTTATACCACTTTATTTGTCCGATTGTGTGAGATTCATTCTTCCTCACACCTTTATCTCATATAATACATATCTTCATCTCATATAGTAGATATTTTTATCTCATATCTCAGATGCGTTATCTCCTATTGTAGATGCCGTTGTCTTTCATCATAGATGCGGAGGCAATGAAGTCAATTCCAGTTCTAGTAATCTTGCAT
>NW_025937352.1:19265-37339 GCF_000764305.2 Hyalella azteca | reverse complement strand
GAGTCTTTGTCCAAGTCGCAATGCACTTTTCGTTCTTCTGCGAGTTTCCCTTACCCAATTTAGCTCTGCAAAAGCGCGTATCAATGCTACGTAATTTTCCGATGTTCGTATTTTGGCGTTAAGATGCCGCTCAGCGCGGAGGTCGTTTAGACGTATCATCAAAATTATATGTGTATGCATAGACATCCATTTAACTATTAATTATATAAGGATGCAGGTCAGCAGGGTCTAATACTGTATGAGGTTCAGGACTTAAGATAAATACATGTATTGAATGCAGTGTAAATGTTATCATTGTTCTCGTACTGAAATAGTTCATTGGTGTCGGATCCCCGAGTGGAAATTCTATTTATTAAACTTAGATCTACAGTATCCGGTCATAGTTGCAGGATATTTTCACTTGCATGCAAACCTGTCGTAATTGTAAGATATTCATACAGATGTATATATATAAATATGGTATCCTGACTTGCTTGGAGGATATATGTAACTACATGTACAGTGTCCTGTCATTATCAAAGGATATTTTTACTGACACGTAATCCTGCCATAATTGGACGATATTTATATCTACACGTATAGGATCTTGTCATTATTGGAAAATATATTTTGTGTTCTAATTAAATACAGTGTATTTCTGTACCCAGTAAAGCATGTATGTATGTATGTATGTATGTGGGAAGTATAAGGTATTATTGTGAAAACGGATTTTTTTACTTCATCTTCCTCTTCAATTTAGCTGAATAAAGTTTCTATTACAAACAACAGCAGTCGTAGCTTTGATTAAAACTTGCTAACCTCGTACATAACCGACAATGGTTTGAGACATCATTTGCTTTATTCATAATAATTATAAAATAAAAAATTAATATAATGTTCACTTTACAATAATTATAAATTTAGCAATCATAGGTGTTGATTGTAGCAATGCATTGTATATATTGTCTTGTATAGATAATATGGAAAAATAATTTATTTTTCATCGTCTGAAAATATGGATAAATCAAATTAATAATTATTATATGTTAATCCCTATCTTTGTTTCATTCCATCCTGCTTGGTCCAGTGATTTACAATTTCGTAAAATTGTCTTTAATAAAATAGAATCTGGTAGAATCCCATTGGAAAGACGAAATTGAACGTTGTATATACAACTATCATACAAGAAAATACCTGGCAAAATGAATGAAGAATAAAAATAAAGAAGTTGACGTAAAAATACAAGAAAAATCGTAAAAAATGAATGTAGTGAAAGTTAGATAGAATAGAATCTGGTAGAATCCCATTGGTAGGACAAAAGTGAACGTTATATATACACCTATTATAATAGAAAAAGCCTGACAAAACGAATGAAGAATAGAAATGAAGAAGTTGACATATAAATACAAAAATAATCGTAAAATGACTGTAATGAAAGTTAGACTGTGTTCAGGTCACAAGCTGTACACGGAAGTGGGCGATGTTCACGCTGTTATATCGACCCCACACAAGCGATCGTTGGCCAGCATTCAGAAATTGGAGTTGAAAGAAAAAAGAAAAAAAGAAAAAAAGAAAAAAAATTCAGAAAAAGTTGTTGCTTTATGAAACACACGCGAGGAATGGGATTTGTTTGAGAAAAAGATTTTGTTCAGTCATAAATATTCCAGATTACAACATAACGTCAAATTCAAAACTAAAATGTTAGTCAGAATTTAATAAAAAATTTAACGTCTGCATGAAAAATTGAAAAGTACATAAAATATATATGTGGCATTTTACAAGGAAGAAAGAGATAATTAACAGGTTATAATGTTGCTATATAAACAGTAAAAGCTTGCATTAGGACAGAAATGTCATTAATGAACTGAAATAACGTATCTACAGCGTTGTTTCAACAGTTGGTGGATTCGAGGACTTGACATATTGTCGCTTCATGACTTCATGACTCTAACAAACAAATAAAAACATCAAACTATGCAGTAATTAATCGAAAAATAAACTGTGAGTATAAAGCAAATAAATTGCCTTACTAATTTATCATATTTCCAATAAAAATGACAATGAAAAAGATCGATTTTTTCCTTGAATTTTCTTTGCTTTTAAATTCCCCATTCTTACAGGTTACGGTTTCAGAGGCCGACTCCGGAAGTCAGATTGAGCCAGAACTTTAATACCTGCAAAGAATATATCTAGTGTATGTTGTATTATCTATTGTATTATATATTATCTATTTTATTCACTATTGTATTATCTATTAGCTATTGTATTATTTATTTATTCTTATTGAGAGATATATATCTTGCTTTATCTTCTGTGCGGAAAATGAGATACTGAAGAAAATAAAGTTAAAATTGCTTAGTATAGCATAAAACGCTCACGTATGTACAAACATAAATTTCAAAACAATATGACATGAGCCAATAATTAAATTTATAAATTAAAAGTCATGAAACAATGTGTGAAACCGCATTAGATTAAAAGTAATAACTGAAATACAATTTTTTAGCGTAAAAATCTCTTTCCTGGCGAGTGTTTTTTGCAGCAGAAACGTGCAGGGAAGCGACGATCGCTCTTGTTACGGCGATATTACAGAGGGGGCACCGCGCTCTTCTGCATGCGGCTTGTCACTATGAACTCTTTCTTATTTTTATTCCGTTCATTTTAATTCTTATTATATTAATTTGCATTTTATAATTACATTATCAAACTTATAAATATGAAATAAGTCCAAATAAACTGCATCGATTTGTCTCCGATTTTGTTTCCACACTTAAAATATATCAATACGATAAGGGAAACACTCTAAAACTTTGCAAAGTAATTCAGATAAATCCATATTAATGGATAATTGCTTAAATAATCACAAGAGATCAAAGTAAAACTACCAGGAGAGAAGTTTTTAATGTGCAAGGTAGAAGCTATCAGGAACAATTTTCGCTCTCGAAGTTACTGAAGTTCTCAAATCATTTTCTAAGCCGAAAAATAATTTGCGCTAAGCCTTAACCAACGTTTGAATCACACTGAGTGATGAATACCTGACGATATTAGATACCTCTACACAGCAGGGTTAGGTAGAACTAAACCGTGACTATGTCTATAACCATCAATAAATCATTGACTTTAATTACCTTATTACAGCCAAGATACCAACCATTTTCTGATACCATACCTAATTATCCGTCAATCATGAACCATTGAACATCATTATAGAAGAATAAATTAACTAATTTATTTATTTTATTTATTATTTAATAGTAACCAAACATGCACAGAATGGTGTGGCAGCTTGTGCCTCCCAAGGCACATTGATAATAGTTTTTAAACTATTTCATGATAGAGATCGTAAGTTCATCAGCCAATCATTGACGGCCTTTCAAGCAAAATTCGACAATCATAGACAAGAAAATAGAGCGTAAGTACCTACGTTCACTTAGCGAGTTTTGAAAGTATGGCCCCTGTCCAATTATCTCACAGTCTGCACTGATTGCCGGTCTTTATGTTGCGTGTATTTTTTTATTAAAGGAATTAAAATCATTTTGAAATATTTTCTTTTAAATATTCTTTTCATGTCTGTGTCCGCGAGTAGGCATAGCTTCGTTTTAGTGTAGGAACTAAAGAAAAATAATGTAGGTAGGATTATAGGAATGGGTCGAATTCAATAATAAATATCATTATTTAAAACTTAATATTGGGTAAAACACGTAAGGAACATAGATGCATAGCTTTCTACTTTATCAATATTCATATGTCTTTTCATGTGTTTGGAGAAGAGGAAGAAAAAGGAACTATTCAATATTCTAGTAAAAATTTGCTTGATTTCCGCAAGAATCTTTTCCGAATATTTAGCAATTGAAATTTTTTGCCTGAAAATGTATAACCGGTCAAATGAATAGTCTGTAGGGACACTATTTATCTCTGTTATAAGTTTTATTAATTTTCTAGAATATTTGTCTTTTTCGCAAACCATCCGAGCTACTTATAGATTAAAATTTTGTTTCTTCGTAGATTCAGTTATCCATAGGATCATAACAGCCTGATCCGCCAATGTGTGGGGTGCAACTTCCATACTTTACAAAATACACTTAAAACACTATCCTCGGCAAATTCGTATTATAATCCCCATTCTAAGTTCTTGAATTGTAGCGGTTTCGTAACTAACCGATCCGCTATAAGTCCAAGCGAAAGCATTTCAAAATATATTGGCCATAAAATGTTCATAGAGATTATGGGTTACCAAAATAGAACTCGAACTGAGGAAAACTGTTTTTCAACTCACAGGGAGTTGAAATTCAATCTGAGGTCTTTTGGCATCAAAAATGCATCTTCGTTATAATTTTTCATGTCCAAAAGTTGTTCGTTACAATTCGAATAGCCAAGCGCAGAGCAGCATTTTCTGCTTTGGGATTCTCAGAAAAGACGGATATTCTAAGCTAAAAATGAAGGTTTTTAAGACTTTCCCCTTCAGTTTGGACAGGCGAGGTGAACGCTAGAAAAGTTCACGTGCCAATCACCGAACTTGATGCTCTCTTGCACGGATAAGTTTTATATCAAGTCTAACCTTCTTCTTAAATCTTTAAATCTTCATCGTAAATATTTAAACCGTCCTCTTTAATCTTTCGAACAAACATTAAGACTCTAATTAAGAGTATTATTTTATACAAAGTATATAACGAAACGTGAATACAAAATCGTTTCTTAAATTGGATGTGTACTTTTTTGCACGGGCTTTTTGTTTATTAAAGGATTTTCCTTCATTATTGAAGCAATTCAGTTGATGGGATTTTAATGATTTTTCATAAGACAAATTCAATTGCCAAAAATAGGGAAATATATTATTAGTATTCATAAAATAACTCCAAGGTTTAAATGATTGCCATAACATACGACAGTGTTTATCACTGATTTATAAACAATCTATGCTGAAGTCTCGTCTCAGCGGACGTGTGACAATAAAACAATCTACGCTGAAGTCTCGTCTCAGCGGGCGCGTGGCAATAAAAAATATACAAAAGTATATCTACAAAATACAATCTGCAATGAAAAAATATACGTTGAAGTTTTGTCTCAGCGAACGCGTGGCAATAAAACAATCTACACTGAAGTCTCACCTTAGCGGACGCGTGTCGATAAAAGCTGCTCTGATGACTCCGATTTGGGCGATAGGAAATTGTGGTCGGAGAATTGGAGACCCGTACAAGAGAATGGCTGAGAAGCTTTGCAAGAATTAGAGTTGCTCAAGTGTCATTGGGAGGAGGTCGTTAGACGGTTCTTCAGCCTCGTAAAAAATGATTGCTCCTACTCGTATTTGAGAGAACGCGCCTCGCCTCTAGATCATTTGGACGGCGTACGCTTTGAAGATCATCGATTATTCATTGACATTTAGAGTTCATTATTAGCAAGTTCAGTGCAAGCAAAATAATTTTTTCGCGTATGCCAGTTAAAGTTTTAAATGCAAATGATGAGCACGCTTCGATCAACAGTCTATTTTACTAGGAGTAAAAAATGTTGGGAAAATTTTCACAGATATTCAATTTGTAGACATTTTATTTTCATTATTTGAGAGCAATATCCTTTTTGTAGTGCTTCTAGTAACATTATCATGATATAATGCTGAAATTATTGTGATATATGTTTATTATGTTGCTTTCAATTGCATTGCGAAAGAGTGATTTTATAAGATCTATACTTGAATACCTTAAACGTTGTTCGCTGCAGCTAGAAATGCGTTAAGAAACTTTTCAAAAATCAAGAAAAGCCTCTTTAGCCAGTGAAATAAATCGAATGAACTTAAGAATAGCATCCTCGCATTTTACATATAAAGCAGCCATTCTTTATTCATGAGCATTATGGGTGGCGAACCATCAACTTTAGCGTAGCATTTGAGAAACACGCCATCATTGTGGCCGACGCCTGATCTGAAAAGATCGGATCCTTGAGCCTGATTCCCGACGTGAATATTTTACTCATTTCTTATCAAATTATCTATTTAAATTTAATTAACTAATTCTTAGCCACATATCCCCTTCTAATCCAAGCTATTTCTTATCCAATTATAACCATTAAAAGCTATTTCTTATCCAATTATTAATTTAATAGAACTAACTATTTCTTGTTCAGTTACAGCTCGATTTTTACATTTGGCGCCAGAAGCACATGCTGGAGGCGCTGGTAGCGCTGGAGTCACAGGGTGTTGAGTGTCGGTGCAAAACAGCTTTGATTTATCGTGCATTAAATTGCTACCATTGTGTTCTAATAACTAACAATTAGTTGCACAATTGCGATCATTTAGTCTTTGTTTTGATTTAATTAACAGTCTTTGCTGCTACTTATTAACCATGGAGTATTTCTAGCCATTTCTTGGATTTAACTTGTCAGCCAATTACGTACTTGCTTGATGTCGACTCTTCTATGGCTGCTCACAAAATTACCCTCTTTCAGAGAATAATATGAAAAAAATTCAATTTAATCCCTTTGTCAAAAATCAACATGAAGCCGATTTGACGTTCAAATTTCCTCAGTGAATCACTGCCATCAAAGTCTTGTTCAAGACTACACGGCTTCTTGAAGGTTGAAGAGGTTAGGCTTCCATCTTGCAGCCACAGTCTGCCCTGGGCCTGTTTTTTGTTCTTGAAATCAATCTCATTCCAGAAAAAATACTGCAATATAGACGGTTTTTATTTCTTATTGTAAGGTACAACAATGAAGCTAAAAAGCTGAGAGCAAGCAGTACGTGGAACTACAGTTAATCTTTGAGTGATGCAGTGGCAGGTTAGTTTTTCTGTGATGTCTTCTTAGGGGTGAATTTTATAAGCCCCCTTATAAAACTTATAAGCCACTTATTTCATTTCATATTATATTTATCTAATATTTAGTTTATAATTTGGTATCCTTATTATCCAGGTTGGTAATTTTTTCCATAAAAAGTTATAAAACATCATCGAGTAGAAGGTTAAGCGAGCAGACCAATTTATCAGCAGGTTAACATGGGCTGCGGTGACGCCTGATAGTGACTGGCAGATTTATTAGCTAGCCAATATTGGTGGGGGATGCAGTGGAGCAGAGAGCTATCTGATATTGTCTGTATTGAACAACAATTAGTTATATTGTCGTTGCTATTTACTATTTAGAAGCATTTCTCTGGAGTCAATATTGCCTGATGGACGAAATTTGCTTAATATTGCCGAAAAGAGCAGCTGGTCAAGCTTTCTGCTTCAGTCAGACGCTGTTATTTGAGCGACCCAGAACCATCTTCCGCTCATTAACTGGCTTCGATATATGTGACCGCGCACGTTTATTAAGTCATATGATTCGATATTTTACAAAATTTTTAGCTTTCAGGGTTACGTGGTAGTTAGATAATTTCATTGTGTATATGACACAAATGGTTGTTCGATAAAAACTGCGTTCATTTTTTACTTTATCATATCTAGAAACCAGAGGCTGCTCAAATAACAGAAAAAATCAATGCGTGTTGTTCCACGAGATAATATCAAAATCTTATCATAAGATAAATCATTAATATTTAGGCTATTAACTGGCAAAACCAACAATTGAAGAACGTTCGATTTTGTAGTCAGGGCCCACAAGTTTGCAGCAAATATTCAGGTATGTGATGTTGCAATGTCACTGCTTGATGCAGTGTACATAGACGTTTTTAGCGCATTTTCTCATTTATGGAAAAAATGCACTATTGTGCTCGCCATGTCCGTCTGTCTGTCTGTCCGTCCGTCGGTCTGTCCGTGACCTCAAATTTTCGTCGACGAGAAAATGCACTCTCAAATGCACTCAGTACTCACTGCAGTGAGTACTGAGTTATATATTTTTATTTTTTTATTGTAAGGTACAACTATAAAGTTAAAAGCTGAGAGCAAGCAGTGCGTGGAACTACATGTGAGTCTTTGAGTGATGCAGTGGCAGGTTAGCTTTTCTGTGATGTCTTCTTATGTGTGAATTTTATAAGGCACTTGTTTATTCACTTCATACTATATTTATCTAATCTTTAATTTATAATTTGGTATTAATTCGGTATTATTTATTCGGTATTATTAATTAATTCGGTATTATCCAGGTTGGTAATTTTTTCTAGAAAAAGTTAGAAAATATCGTCGAGTAGAAGGTTAAGCATGCAGACCAATTTATCAGCAGGTTAACATGGGCTTCGGTGATTCCTGATAGTGACTAGCAGATTTAATAGCCAGCAATATTGGTGAGGAATGCTGCGGAGCATCAAGCTATCTGATATTGTCTGTATTGAAGAACAATTAGTTATATTGTCTCCATCATATAATAATTTTATCTTGTCTGTATATCTTATAATAATTTCCATTTTGTCTGAATCATTTAATAGGTTCAACATTGTCTGCCTCTATAATTCGTTTTCCAGACCAGCCGAAAGTTATATAAATATTTGAAATGGGTTATAGTAAAGGCTGTCGAAAGTAATTACTTGGCAATCAAGTTGCTACTCTCAGCTTTGAAAGCATGACCTGAGTGTATTGATAGTAGATGGGAAAATTCTATATGATTCGATATTTTACAAAATTTTTAGCTTTCAGGGTTACGTGGTAGTTAGATAATGTCATTGCGTATATGACACAAATGGTTGTTCGACAAAAACTGCCTTCATTGTTTACTCTATCATATTTAGAAACCAGAGACTGCTCAAAGAACAGAAAAAATCAATGCCTGTTTTTCCACGCGATAATATCAAAATCTTATCATAAGATAAATCAGTAATATTTAAGCTATTAACTGGCAAAACCAACAGCTGAAGGACGTTCTATTTTGTATTCAGGGCCCACAAGTTTGCATTAAATATTCAGGTATGTGATGTTGCAATGTCACTGCTTGATGCAGTGATGGCAATGCCTTTCCAGATGACAGGCACTATACAACATGCCTTCAGTTATACACACCAGGCCTGCAATATTTGGATATTCTATGTCAACGTGATGCTGTAGTGCGGTTCACATTATTCTTTCCTTTGTCAGTGGATTAAGATAGTTTTATTCCAGGGCGGTTGTACGTGCTGAGAATGACTAATCACAGCGTATGAATTATGGCACCTCGCTACTTTTTGAACAAATTAATACAAATTTTATTCGATGGCAAAACGACATCGATGACAAACTTAGTCTATGCTTAACGGTTCCTGTTTCATATAGTTACTTTACTCTGTTCGCTGCCAAAATTTGTTGCTAGACATGTAAAATGTGTAATCCCCACCCATTATTCTCCCCCAATAACCGGGGTTACCCCTACCCCGGCTTAGGACTATCAATTATATGAGAGAAGATTTAATACAGGTTAAGGCGAGAGAATGTTTCGTACATGGATATTGTGGGGGAATATTGAGCGGTGTTGAATATTGGAGCATGCTGATTGCTGAGTGCAAGGGAATATTGGATAATATTTGGTTGTGGGTAATAAGTAAAGTTTGGGTTGGAGGTTGTGTTAATTGATATTGTTCGGGGTTCAAATTTGTGTTTCTAGGCGATTTGTTTCATTGTTACGGTGATGCATTTTTTCTATCTTTTCGTCTATAGTCCCTTCGCTACAGTGTTAGGGGGAAGGGATGGGGATTTTTCTAGCACTTCTCAGATTTTGCTGTGACCGTGCCGGAGCTATAGCAGGTGCCAAATACGCACGCTCAACGAACTTTCGAAGCTTATTCGTTCTATGACCGGTATATAAAATAACTCTTTTTTTCGCTCGTACAACCAGAGCGTAAATTAAGGGGATATAGAGCCGCTAATTAATGCGCTGGGCGAGCTTAAGACGTCTTCAATTCAGAAGCTAACCACCCCCAAAATATTGATAGGGTTGGTATGTAAATCACAATATTTTCCAATGCGTCTAGAATGCAAAATTTTCAATAATATATTGAACTTCAATAATAAATAATAATTCAATAATAAATTGTCATTGAGGAGACCGAAAATCAATTCTGTATAAAACTGATGGAGCTGGTGTCTTAAAACTTTTCAGTAAAGATATATTTATTTATTTCGAGTCTTCGCGATCTAAGCTTCGAAATTCTTGGCAAATATGTGACTTATACAAACATCTTTTAAAGACTTTCATATTATTACTTGTTCACTCAAGATTTTAATTTGAAAACTTGCAGCTTCGAACTCTTGCAGTATGAAAGCTTGGTTACGGGAGCATTTTCTTCGTGTTTCCTATTTTCAATTTGGTTAACTGTATGTTCCTAGTATATTGTTAGTTTGATATTGTCAAATGCATGTTCCAAATATATTTTAATTCCGATACAACCTAATACATGTTCCTAGTATATTCTAATTTCGATAAGGTCCAATTCCTGTTCCCAATTTATTTATCCAGCGCATGTTCTTAATATATTTTAATTTCGATTAAGTCAGATGCATGTTCCAGTTCCTAATACATTTTCATTTCGATAAGATCTAATGCATGTTTTTAATATACTGTAATTTCAACCAGGTCTAATGCATGTTCCTAATATATTCTAATTTCGATATGGTGTAATGCATGTTCCTAATACATTTTAATTTCGATGAGGTTCAATGCATGTTCCTAATATATTCTAATTTCGAAAAGGTCTAATGCATGTTCCTGATATATTCTAATTTCGATAAGGTCTAATGCATGTTCCTGATATATTCTAATTTCGATAAGGTCTAATGCATGTTCCTAGTATATTCTAATTTCGATAAGGTCTAATGCATATTTTCCATATATAGTGATTTCGATAAGGTCTAATGCATGTTCCTAATATATCCTAATTTAGATAGACCTAAGCATGTGCTCTCAGCGGAACACAAACAGAATTTCGAGCCGCTTTGTCATCAACAACAGGCGGCTCATGGCTCGGCCATTGTTGAAATTAGCGGCGCTAAGATGATTGTGCCTTGTTAAACAACACTGCAATGACTGCAACAATAACCGCAGCAATAACTGCAACAATAACTGCAATAATAACTTCAACAATGACTGTAACAATAACTAACAGAAAGAAAATGCAATAATAACTGCAGTGGTAACTGCAACGGCAAATATTTCAATAACTGCAACAATAACTGCAACAATACCTGCAGTAGTAACGGCAGCAGTATACGCAACAATAACTGTAACGGTAACTGCAACAATAACCGAATAGGTGAATTTAACTAGAACTGTAAGAGTAAATGAATGAAGCAGTAACTGCAACAGCAACTGACACATTAACTGAACTGCAACAGTAGCTGAAACACTGACTGCATCAATAACTGCAGTGATACCGGCAACAGTAAATGATCCAGCAAGTGCCACAGTAACTGCAACAGAAAGTGCATGAATAAAAGCCAAAAAACTGCAACGGTAACTGAAAAAAACAACACTGGTAAATTTAGCAGTAGCTGCAATAATTTAGTAATAACTGCAAAAATTACTGCAACAGTAGCTGTCACAGTAACTGTCACAGTAACAGTAACTGTAACAGTAACTGTAAGAGTAACTGTAACAGCAACTGTAACAGTAACTGTTACAGTTTGAGGTTTGAAAATGTAAACAAACAAAATTGAGGTTTGTTCCTGCGACAACGGTATTAGATACTAGATATCCTTTATATTTAAATTATTGCCATGCGTGGTGAGTTCAAACTGCTTCTGAATATCAATCATTGCGACAATAATTCCGAATATAAATTGTGATTGCGCATGCTACACTTGCAAATGGATTTTAAATTGGTTGTCATTGAATAAATTCTGCCAACAGCACCGAAAATAATATTGTATTTGCCGGGAAAATCAATGATGTATGGCTTGTACGAATGTCCAGCGTTGACCTTTTAACAGAGCTTTAAAATTTGCTTCAATAACTAGGAAAAGAAAAAATAACGTTATAAATAATATTTTGAAGCCATTTATTTAATCGTTTGTAAGATTTAATTGAACGTTTTATTTATAATATAAATATATATGTATATAAGATGCATTAGTGAAATTCTCTCGTCAGCAGTTGACTTTAAGTCCACACAATTTTTCCTTTATCGAAATGGTTCAGCTTAAATGCAATAAGGAGATGAAAGAGAAAGCAAACGGAAAAAAATAAAATTGATAGTGTTAAATTTAAACTGATCACTACCCCTTGATTGTTTCACGACAAGTAAAATGAGGTTTGGGTATAAAACTAAATTTTTTTTTATGGAAAAACAACCACAAACCTGTCATAACTGTGTTCTTTGACAAAATAACTAATTTAAACAAAGGCAGAAGAATTCTGATCGAACTGAAAACCATAATTAACCTAAGTTGTGTGCGTTTACACTGTGATTGCTGTTAATTTGATAGAAAGTTTATTACACGTAAAAGTTGACGTAAGATTTGAAAAGTTAATATTTTAATTGCTGGAGATAGAGGCCTATACTTTCAAAAAAGTTATGAGATCGTAAGTTCGTCAGCCAATCATTGACGGCCTTTCAAGCAAAATCCACCAATCATAGACAAGAAAATAGAGCGTAAGTACTTACGTTTACTTAGAGAGTTTTGAAAGTATGACCCCGGGTGTACTGTCGGCCGAGAAGCCAGCTGCACTATCAAGCGTAGCGTGGGGAAGGAAACAGATATTGATGTTGCTCTACTCGCCACCATGAACAGACAACTTTAATGATATTTTAATGAAATTTTCAAACCCTTTCACGTGAACATATTCAAAATTTGTGTCAGAAAACGAAGACGAATGAGTGGTTGTAGCTACCATCAAGATTTCCCCGGTCGGCAAAGGCGCACACGGGCTCAATTTATGATCAAAATTATTACTTAGAATATAATATTCGAAACGTCGCTGAGGCTAGCCGGTCGACATTTTTAGCGCTTTTTCTCACTCCTGGAAAAAAGACGCTATTGTTCTCGTCATGTCCGTCTGTCTGTCCGTCCGTGACCCCGTTTTCGTCGACGAGAAAATGCGCTCTCTAGCTGTCACTTACTGCAGTGAGTACTGAGTTATATATTTTTTATTACAGTTCTCAAATGTAGCACCGAGGGCTGTGATTCTCAGGTATCGTTAACGAACGCTTTGAATATTTGGTGTGCTGGACGGATGTTCTTTTTTGAAAAAACTTCTGAAATATTTGAAAATATGTGCAGAACGAATTATTTACATCTAAATAATTGCATTTTTTATTAATTCCTTCGCCTTCGGTAAACTTAAAACGGTAAAGAGTTGCTGTATACCAGATTGTATATGAAAATAATTTAAACTAGCTATAAATGCCTCTAAAACACAATTTGAACTAAATTAAATGCCTACAACACACAATTTGAACTAAATTAAATGCCCCCAACACACAATTTGAACAAAATTAAATGCCCCCAAAACACAATTTGAACTTCTCGAACGTAGCATCGAGGGCTGTGACTTTCAGGTATCGTTAAAGAACGCTTCAAATATTTGGCGTGCTGGACGGATGTTCTCTTTTGAAAAAACTTCTGAAATATTTAAAAAATATGTGCAGCACGAATTATTTACATCTAAATATCTGCATTTTTTATTGATTCCTTTGCCATTCGGTAAACTTGAAATGGTAAAGAGTGTATAAGGAAATAATTTACACTAGCTATTAATGCCTCCAACACACAGTTTGAACTAAATTAAATGCCGGAAAGGAAGTAATGGCATTCGGAAATCCATGAGTGATGACCTGCTGACAGCTGCATGGCTGGGTAGGCTGGACGTGCTTCATATGAACTCTCGTAAATCTTTCTATATATCTCAGAATTTCACGCGTGCGTGCTTTGTGTACAAATCATTTTATACAGTCCTGCACCGTACTTGCTAAAATAGCAACAGTTCGCAATTCTGTGGGCCAAACATTGTTGGCTTCTCATGCTAAGCCCAGCAATCACAGACTTTAATTTTTATCGGCCGTTACGCTTTCTTTTGCCGCAACGTGTAGTTAGACCACTACGTGTTCTTAGACCACTACGTGTCTACTTATACCGCTACGTGCACTCAGCCCGCTACGTGTACTTAAACGAGTTTTGAAAGAACGACCCCAGAACTTTGCATCTTCAAAACGATATCGGCGTGACAATGCGTAAAGCTGCATTAGACTACATTTGCAATGCGGCATAGTTGCAGTATAACTACCCTATCTAAATGAATAACTAGGTGCATTCAGGTGCACATTTTTGTTCTTGCCGTCACTGATATGGGTAATAAATATTCTCATTTACAGTTTACACCGGAAAGCTATGTTTGTGATAAGCTGCTGTCATGGCGTTATAAATAATCTGACATGTGATGTCCGCCTCAGGCCTTCAGGCTCTGAGTTTTTTATTAAATGCCTTCGAAATAGACACTTTCTCTATCAAAACACGATGATTATTCACGTGCAACAAATACGATGTTCCTGCATCTTACGCATCGAGAAGTGACGCTAAAGCTCCACAATCCGTAAGCGAAAATCCGTAAGCGAAATCCACAATCACGAAAGCGCTTGCCCTTGTACACAAATGAGATTAAAATTCAACAATTCCTAAAACGAAGAAAGACATGAAGAAAAATTTGAAAAATTTTCTCACATATTTTTGAGCGTTGAGATAAGTATTTAACATCAACAGATGTCGCTGACGCATGAAAAAGATAGTTTGGTTATCACAGAACCTCCTCAACAGTGGAGTTTCGGACCTAAATTAACATCAAGTTCTGCAAAATAAATTGAATGGTCGGTTAATATCGATCAACATTGTCATCAGCAAGTACATACGGAGAATTATTGCCGATAATGTTACTATATATAAATATTATAGGATGAGTATTTTGTTTCGCGGTGTCAAATGTATGTATATGCTGATAGATACTTAAAATTGAAATGCCTTCCATTTCATAGGTTTATAATATTATTTTATCATTTAAATATTGGGTAATTGACTCGTAAAATATTATTTAGGCGTTAATAACTCGTGGTTAGAATGTTACATATTAGTGTCAGCATTTTTAACGAATGTCATTCAGCAAAAGATATTTTTGCCAAAGATATCTCATGGAAATATATTTATCGAGCCGAAATCGCAGAATTTCCGCTCCTCTGGAATCGGCAGCCAGTTTGCCGATTCTGTATAATCATCATTTCGTTGCTGATTTGGAAAATCGGACTTTAGAGTTAGTGTTAGAACATAAATCGACAGATAGAGTTAGAAAGGTTAAGTCAAGTTCCTTTATATTTGATTAAAATTAAGAACTTGGCTGACTGCCTTAACCCCAGATTCCTATAGTATAGAAATGCTGATTCTACAGAATCGGCAAACTGGAATTTATATTCCATAGAATCGGCAATTCCGTGATTCCGGTACGATATATACGATCAGTGTAGACATTAATGTCTGGTCGTTAAGGAAAATGGCGATATCTTCAACTGAAATTAGAAGTAAGCAATTTCGCATAGATAATAACAAAAAATAAATCACAATGAAAAGCGCGAGTAAGAAAAGTATTCGATTCACATTATTTTAAAATTTATTAAACTATACACATGCCAAGCCACGACTTGCATTTCAACTGTTTCGAGACCTTTGAAAATAATCTCTAACAAATATGTAATTTCTTCACTTCAAGAGTTCTGAGTACCTCTTTAGATCAATGTGGATAAAAACAAACGTGCTTATATTCCAATATAATATATATATATAACGTGAATTACTGAATAGTACTTTCGTTTTAGCCCCACGCGCGCAAGGCGAAGACAAATTATTTGCTGAATCGTTCTAATGCAGCACCACCTAAGCATTAAAATATAACACGAATAGTTATCCTTAAAGTCATGGATCGTTTATTATTCGTATCTAAATCCATAAAAGCTGCTACATCACTTATGAGAGCTGCAGGTAAATGAACCTGTAATGTGTACAGTTTCTTCACATATGTAAGCCGCACTTAACTGAAGCAGGAAGGACTGCAGATTTATCACTTCAGAGAGCCCCAGCTAACTGAAGCTGCAATGCTTACAGTTTTTAGCGCATTTTCTCATTTATGGAAAAAAGGCGCTATCGTGCTCGTCATGTCCGTCTGTGACGTCCGTCCGTGACTTCACGTCACGGACGAACGAGAAAATGCGCTCTCTGTCACTCACTGCAGTAAGTACTGAGTTATATTTTTTTATGCATGGCTGTGTTTAAAACAATGTCTGGAAGCTAATCTCAATTTAAAATTATTTCTGGCTGCCTATTTTCTCGACGTGAGCTTCTCATAAACAGGCTCTGATTTTCAGCAGGGATTTCGCTAATAGAATTTCACTTTTTCTGAGCGTAGGTCCAACGTTTGTGGGAACGGTTTGAAGGATGAATATTGCGAAGATAAGTATTGCCAACTTACTTAAATTGGAATAGATTGATGAACGATTTATTTTAAGAAGCAATATTTCGAAGGCATCCACTCCCACCTCGCTCGAAACGGGAGTAACGTAGCGGTTAGTTGTGATGGGCTCTTAAAAAATGGAATTTCAATGTTGAGGTTTCGAATGTGAGTTCATTTGCAGATATTTTTTTTAATTTAAGCAATAGTTCAGTGATAATTATTATTATTATTCATTAATAAAAAATTATTATACTAATTATCAAATAATTATTATTTAGGTCGCTGTGACCACCATCCCATTTTGGGTTTGATTGGAGAATAATATTTAGAGTAAATTATTTCACCCTGCCCATGTTTGTTTAAAATTTTAGATATCAAAAATTAATATTC
Source organism: Hyalella azteca (assembly GCF_000764305.2). NCBI lineage: Eukaryota > Metazoa > Arthropoda > Malacostraca > Amphipoda > Hyalellidae > Hyalella > Hyalella azteca. Next base: position 20,659 of record NW_025937352.1, on the reverse strand, counting down.
TTTAGCGTGCAAGTATCATAGCAGCTGTAAACGCGGCCGGAGCCTCATCCATTTCATGACATGTGATTCAAGTTGACATAAATTGAATTATTACAATCTTCAATGGCGTTTACAAAAGCTCTGCGACTTTCTAGGCTATTAAAAAATATAACTCAGTATTCACTGCAGTGAGTGACAGATAGCGCATTTTCTCGACGACGAAAACGTGAAGTCACGGACAGACGGACAGTCAGACAGACGGACAGACGGACATGACGAGCACAATAGCGCTTATTTTTCCATAAATGAAAAAAAAGCGCTAAAAATTTAAAATAATAATTAATATTCTAGGTCTGAGACAGAGACTCCAATCGAAAATTTACCGCCAAGTCATCAATATTGGGTCGCCAAATTATTGGATCATTTTATACTGTAGTATTGCTAAATTGTTTCAATTTACCTAGCTGCCATTGTAGCATTGTTATATTGTTTCAACTTACCTAGCCGCCATTACGGCATTGATAAATTGTTTCAATTTACCTAGCTGCCATTGTAGCATTGTTAATTGTTTCAATTTACCTAGCTGCCATTGTAGCATTGTTAATTGTTTCAATTTACCTAGCTGCCATTGTAGCATTGCTAAATTGTTTCAAATTACCTAGCTGCCATTGTAGCATTGTTATATTGTTTCAATTTACCTGCCATTGTAGCATTGCTAAATTGTTTCAATTTACCTAGCTGCAATTGTAGCATTGTTATGTTGTTTCAATTTACCTAGCTGCCAATGTAGCATTGTTATATTGTTTCAATTTACCTAGCTACCATTGTAGCATTGCTAAATTGTTTCAAATTACCTAGCTGCCATTGTAGCATTGTTATATTGTTTCAATTTACCTGCCATTGTAGCATTGCTATTTTGTTTCAATTTACCTAGCTGCCATTGCAGCATTGCTATATTGTTTCAGTTTACCTATCTGCCATTGTAGCATTGTTATATTGTTTCAATTTACCTAGCTGTCATTGTAGCATTGCTAAATTATTTCATGTGTGTTTACATTTTGCATATGCCGAATGTATATCTTAAGAGCTGTGAAAAACTCCATAAGACACATAAAAGATTTCGTCCACTACGCTGCGAATTGAAATAACAGCGTCAATACACAGGCATTGACGATGTGAATATTCTGCTGAATATTACGACGCTACCAGCTTATTCATGGACTGCCCTTGAAGCCGATTTGTATAAAATTCATGAGTCTGACTTGACGCATCAGCTGAATAGTGAGTCGGATATACAAGTTTGATACAGAAATCAACACTGGTTCATGCAGCCTTTTAAATATCTTCTGCTCCCGTCTTAAATATCTTCTGCTCCCGTCTTAAATATCTTCTGCTCCCGTCTTAAATATCTTCTG
>NW_025937352.1:0-19114 GCF_000764305.2 Hyalella azteca | reverse complement strand
CACTTATGAGACACACTTATGAGACACACTTTTGAGACACACTTTTGAGGCACACTTATGAGACACACTTTTGAGACACACTTTTGAGACACACTTTTGAGACACACTTTGGAGACACACTTTGGAGACACACTTTTGAGACACACTTTTGAGACACACTTTTGAGACACTCTTGTGAGACACACTTGTGAGACACACTTTTGAGACACACTTTTGAGGCACACTTTTGAGACACACTTCTGAGACACACTTTTGAGACACACTTTTGAGACACACTTGTGAGACACACTTATGAGACACACTTTTGATACACACTTCTGAGACACATATTTGAGACACACTTTTGAGACGCACTTCTGAGACACACTCCTCACAGCACCAGCAGAGAGCAGATGTTGCTCTGACTTGTTCTTTTGCCGCGCCAAACTGGCTCAGGATGACCAGCACAAGCATAAAAAGTGCATAGCTCATTCGAAAAAATCTCATTTATTTTTTTAGTGTAGACACTAAAACACTGTTCATTTAATCTATTTACCTTACCGATGGCAATGATCTAAAGGAATGATCGTAATTCCTTATATCAATAAATAATACATCAGCACAATTTCTTTAATATTTTTTATTATCAATGATACTTCCGAAACTATTGGATAGAGAAAGAATGACTGAAGGCAAAAATTCTCGTAGAAGTCTTTATTTATAATGAAAATTGAATTTTAATAATAAATAAAAAATGAGCTACCGAGTATAATGGTTTTATTCTAGAGAAATAACTTGTTATTTCTCAATTATATAACTTATTTTAACACTATAGCTTGCACGTGCATTAGTCGCATTCGTAAGTCGATCGTCATTCTCTGAATCATCGACGTCGACTGAATAGTTGATATGGGCAAGTCCAAGCTAGAGCGAAGACGGGATCGACCTCATTATATTAATTTAACACTAAAATTTACATCTCTGTTTATTCTCATACCCGTCGAATATTAAATTTGAATGTGTGTATATACACGTCTGGCGAAGCTAGTTAGCTATTACAACTCCATTAATGTGGTTCTGATTTTTTTATTTGAGCTAAATGTTTCAATAGACTCTGTAAACTCAGCGTTTCCATCCTATTCTGATTCTGTATTCTATATTATTGATGCTGTATCCCAATTACCACGCCTTAATTTACAGGTGTTGGCTGGCGTCTATAATTCTTCTATCGACATCAAACTTGCAAATTCTCTCAGATAAACTGACGCCATATTGTTGAGTGTGAGATCTCAAGCCAGTAAATTAAGGCCTTTAACTTCTGAATTTACAACATCGCTACCTATAACCTCAGCAAAATCAACAATCAATAATTAATAATTTGACTAATAAATCTAATCAATAGTTCATGATATGTGAGGCTTGTCAACGAAGAAAATAGTTAGCAAAATCGGCTCTTGTTACAATGAGAATCCATTGTACCTTATGTTAATTAGAAGAAGACGAAGAATTTGCCCGGGAAAAAAGTGTGGCCATTTTACAGATCGTACTTGAATTCTTTGAGATTTTGTGAAACCATGATGATAGTCTCTAAAACGTTTTCAAAGAAGGTAATTCGGAATACTCGAACAGAGTGCTACATAAAATATTATGATAAAATGATTTCAGACCATCACTCAGCACACGAATATTACACAGTAAATCTCGTGAGTGAAGCGATCAATCTTTTAGTGATGATGCCAATTGCTACTCGAGTGAAAATTACGGACGAGAAGGCGGCCATAAGAAGAGAAGCAGAAACGAAGTCCACCGCATTCCACAAATGTTGCAAGCTATTTACCTTAAACTTTATGATCCCAACAAGTAAAACGTTACGGAGATGGTTTTGAGTAAACGACTACGGCCATGCTGATGCACTACCTCCGACGCCTCCCACCAGAGACTCTGAGAAGTGAAGTAAGTTAACTAATGCTCGAATCTTTAGCTACTTCTTCTCGCTATTTGGTGCTGCTACCGCTGGACTACAGTGGAATTTTTTGGCTTACTGTGCCTAACGCTGTCCAAATGGCAAGGGTGTACTGTTTGAAGTACAATATTGTACTGTAAAGTTGTGGAACTATGACCAATAATTAGAGATGACCTATGTCAACCATGACAAGTAACAAAAAATACTAACATGAATGTAACAAGCTGAAAGTTGCACTTGCACTGATTTGATTCTATGGTTTGATTTTAAGGCTCAAGTTCAAAGATTCGAGCGGCGAGTTGTGGGTTCGATCCCAGCTTTATTTGAAAGTTCTGGTAAAAATCTGCGAAGCGGCTGTGCGTAGAAGCCCAGTAGATATTGGAGCAGTGAGTGCATGTTCGAGACCGCAACAAGCTGAGATAAATTCTGCAACGTTCAGAATCGGCGACAGGCCCAATGGCCTAATCTTCTACACTGACACAACTATCATCATTATTATTTTCGTGATTATAATAATTAGTATTATAATTATTATTATATTTATAATTAATATTACATTTACAATTATTATATTTGTAATTATTATTATTGTGACAAATAATTCGTAGAATTTGTTCCGAAGTTCATTGAACGTAACTCGGAGTGGTCGTCGTGTGTTCCCACCTGAGACAATGAAGAATAAATCAGGCGTTCCTTCAACTTAAATTGTAACGCCACACATTCAGAATGATCTCGCATCCATTTAAACTTTGTATGGAAGTGAAGGATAATCCTGAAGATCTAAATATCATCGATTACAGTAAAAATATTATAGAGCAGCAAAACTGTTTTGAATGTAGATATAAACTTGAATTAACGAGGGTCCTATTGAAATAAATCGCAATGCAGAAATTTTTCAGAAGTCATGAGTTACAAATAAAACGAAATTCGTTAGTAACTGGCCCCACAATTTTTCAAATAAACTTCATTCCAAAAAAGCTACCAGAAAACATGGTTTTTAGTGCTTAAAATTGCCAGTTAAAGTCCTCGTAGTTGTCCCAGTTTCCATTTTTCTATTCCAAGGCCGTATTTTGAAGAGTTTCTGTGCCATAAAAAAATTAATTAAGTGAAAAATCAAAAGGTCAAAATTGCTCGTACAAAATTGTAAATTCTTCCAACATTTTCCGCCACGTATATGAGATCCATGACAGACACTTCTTTTGACATGACAGACCATGACATTTTCTTGTCATGGTCATGACTGTCCATGACATTTTCAGTTGCGACCGCAGGGTCGCATCTGAATTGCGCATCACAGTTCCGGAGCCTTCCACACAAAGTTTGTCCGACTTTGTATGATCAATTAAAACTTTTTGAGACACAATAAACTGCAGAAGGCCTTTCATCATACCCCGCAGGTCCTCTGGAAATTATATGAATTTGTCCAACTTTGTATGATCAATTAAAACTTTATGAGACACAATAAACTGCAGAAGGCCTTTCATCATACCCCGCAGGTCCTCTGGAAATTATACGAATTCTGTAATTCCCCAAAGTTTAAAATTGCCTCGTCTTGAAACTACCAGGCGACTTTTGAAAGTCAGCGCAAATTTTCGTCCGATGATATTTGAAATATTTTGTATTATTTTGTCTATCTATTAAATCCAGTGTTTTTCAACATGCTGTTAATACTTATATTATGCTTACGAGTGGAAGAGACGTCGATGAGTTAAAATAAGAGTAAGTGAGTTAAAGAGTTAAAATAACTGCGACAAAATGAAACACATTTGCACGCAATATTCGATACACTCTGACTGATGATCAGAGTACCAATTTGATTCATGTTAAGCATTCTAAAAATTTTTGTGCTAACAAAAGTTTTGACGCTTATTTAGCAACGCTGTTTGGGTTCAAAAAGGATCAATTTATTACTTGGGGGAAATTTATATATATTGCACTAAAAAATACTTTAGTTAAATTCGAAAATACTTATTAATTTAGCCATTATTAATATAGATACATTATAAATTAAGGTATTTGTGTTTATTTCGCAATTTCCATAGATTTATCAAATAGTGCGGCATAAATCACACTACTTTTTTCAAAGACCTGAATGTAAGCAGTCTCTAAAGTACATAGTGAAATAATATCAAAATTGCAATAAAAATTCTCAAAAGAAATCTACCAATGAATGCCCGAAAACACTTTTTAAAAAATTCCCGAGCGACAACACCAGCATAAATGCAATAACGAATAAAAAAACAGCGTTAAAAAATCCCAGAATCAAGCCATAAAAAATCACCCGAGATATTAGGTAAAAAATCGCTGAAAACCCCTGCTAAAGAATCCCCGAAGCTCTGCTATAAATAATGCCAGAAGACATGTTGTAAAAAATCCTTAGCAGTTGCCACATTCTTTTACTTCCATTCGCGACGACTAAGTCCTGTCGTCATCGCATCGTAGGTCAATCGTTAAGTATCGGTTCACAATCTTTAGAATGAATCAACTTCAAAATCTCGTTTTTAAAATCGATAGATATGCACCAGCATACAGTAATTTCTACTAACTGAAACAAATCTGCACTGACCCACACCAATATACACTAACCTACACCAATCTTCACTAAGCCAGATCTATCTGCACTAACCCACACTAATCTACACTAAGCCAGACCACTCTGCACCAACCCACACTAATCTACACTACCCTACACCAATCTGCCGAAACACACGATAGTATATGCACTGTAGCCCACTCCAATCTATTTGATTCTCGGAAATGAATTCACTGCCCAGGATTAAATTGAAATTTAAAAATTTAAATTGAAATCCCAAGAAAGCAAAAAAAAACATTCCACGGGAAAAGTTCCCGGCTCATGGAAAAATTCCTCGGAAAGTTGCTTCATTAGTTAAAGAACCCAGTACGTTTTAATTTTTGGCATCAACTTTGAAGAAGGGATGGATGTTTAAGCTGCCCATTGAAAAGTATTTGGATAAAAAATTTTGAAAAATACCTGGATATTAAAGGTGTAAAACGAAGCTTTTTAATCCGTGGATGTGTTTTTGAAGGACTTGATTTATCTGGGATGAAGTTATAAAGGGAAAATGGTAACTGTATATCATAACTCATAATCATACTGTTTTACTGGTACTTGGGTTTATCAATATCGAATCATGCCCTAATATCAATCAATTGGGTATCGTGGCCTTGTATTTATATGGAATCATAACTTGGTATCTATACCGTATCCTAAACTGGTATCTATATCGTATCACTACCTATAATATGCATGTATATACATATATCATATCAGAGCCAAATATTTATATGGAATCATAACCTGGTATCTATATCTTATCACTTTCTGTTATGTCTATCGTATAATAGCATTATATCAATATGATATCACAACCTTGCATCTATATCGCATCGTTGTCTTTTATTTATATGGTATCATTACCTAATATTAACGTGTATATCTTTTTCTCATCCATTATCTATATCGTAGCGCGAGCTGGATAAGAAAAATAACCAACATAACGCAACTCTGACATTGAAAAAATAACGCTCAGAAATATAACGCGACTCTGACATTGAGTGCTAGTATCTAACGTACAGAAAAAGGTCAAATAAATTTTGTGAGACAATTTTGGCCCGGTTCGATAGTATTGTTGGCATATTCGTTGCCTAAATTTGAAATTTATCACAGTTTATTATACATGTATAGCTAATAACTTTTTCAGACTTATTTTTTCCTTTGTAATTAAATTTGCTTGATCGGGACCACAAAACAGCATCGCATCGCTGTGTGATTTAAATAAAGAACGTAAGATTGAGTTCTTTTATAATATTGAAACATTTAACATTTTTACCGACACTCGGAGAAGCTCCTGAGCGGGACGCTTCATTTAAAATGTATTGTCTGTGGCGACCAGAAGTCGACAATGTGAAGAAAAAACTTCAGACGACCTTTAATAATTAAAACAAAAGTTATTAAGTGAGGACGAAAGAAAGGAAATGAAGAAAAAATATCTTTTTTGATCAGGCAAAACTGTAAAGTGTTGCTCATTAAAATGCTATAATAAATGTAAGAAAATTAGTTTCTCATTCAAAAATGACTAATTCCAATCGAGAGAGAAGAACAACCGAACTGGCAGGAGCCAATCATTTGATGATGAGTTGCGGCTCTTGATTGTCTAGTGGTAATCTGGCAAGAATTATTTTCTATAGCTAGGCAAGACTTCGCTGGATGTATAGTGATGCATACTGTATACAATACTATACACATGCATACTGTACACAAAGTACACAATAAACCTGATAGCATATGTTACCCTATGTACGGTAAATAAGCATTACATTCAATGACTGTAAGACGAATGTACAAAAATTGCTTATAACAAACCCACTCATCAGAAGCACTGTAGATGGCTCTGGAGTTCATACACTGTAACGTAAGTAACAAACGAAAGCCTCAGATGCGCGATGAGTATTGATACTGCAATTCAATTACAATCAATCCTGCATAGTGTAATTGAATTGAACAATCCTGCAAATCAATAGCAGTGTAGATGGTGCCTCTTTAAGCCTCACGTACAGGTTAAAACCATCAGTGTGTCGAAATATCAACAAAGATATCGGCATGATATGCTGGACAGACTACAAAGATTTCATATGAAACAGTATTATTCATTAAAGCAGTATTATTGAAGCAGTATTATAATTCATTCAGCAGTAGCATATGAAGCAGTATTATTATTCATTCTTCATTAGCTGTATTTCCACATGAAGGAAAGCTTGTGAATGGAAGTATTCATCGCACTTGTCGGGTAGAGATTCGAAATCTGATCTTCGTATTTTTTATTCGCTGCAGAAATGGTGACTTTGTTGTTGCAGGGCGTGGGGAATACTCCTGGGGTGCAGGTGGGAAAAACCATGATGAAAAGAGAGGGGGAATATTCTAGGAAAGAAAGGAAAGGAGGCGGGGAAGGTTCTAGGAAAGAAAGGAAAGGAGGCGGGGAAGATTCTAGGAAAGAAAGGAAAGAAGGTGGGGAATATTCTAGGAAAGAAAGGAAAGGAGGCGGGGAAGGTTCTAGGAAAGAAAGGAAAGGAGGCGGGGAAGGTTCTAGGAAAGAAAGGAAAGAAGGTGGGGAATATTCTAGGAAAGAAAGGAAAGGAGGCGGGGAAGATTCTAGGAAAGAAAGGAAAGGAGGCGGGGAAGATTCTAGTAAAGAAAGGAAAGGAGGTGAGGAAGACTCTAGGAAAGAAATGAAAGGAAGGAAAGGAGGTGGGAAGACTCTAGGAAAGAAAGGAAAGGAGGTGGGGAAGACTCCAGGAAAGCAAGGAAAGGAAGGAAAGGAGGTGAGGAAGACTCTAGGAAAGCAAGGAAAGGAGGTGGGGAAGACTCTAGGAAAAAAAAGGAAAGGAGGTGGTATAGACGCAACTAAAGAAAGGAACAGAAGGAATGAAAGACTCGTGGGAAAGAGAGGAAGGGAGGAAGAAAAGACTCTCGGGAAAGAAAAGAAAGCGATGGGAAAGAATCATGGGAAAGAAAGAGAAGAAGGAAATAAAAAGTCATAGGGAATAATAGAATTGAGGTGGGAAATACTTATAGAAAAGAACGGAGAGAAGGAAGAAAAGTTTACGAGGAAAGAAAGAAAGAATGAATAAATAGGAAAGAACGGAGATAAGGAAGAAAAGTTTACCAGAAAAAAAAGGAAAGAAAGAATAAAATGGAATGAAGATTCCCAGGATTTTTGGCTGAGCGGCGCCCGCTGAAGGGTCGAGTGGAGGCTCTAGCTTGTCAAAAATTCGAGGCTGCTGAGGCGCTGCGACTTATCGGATTATCTGCAGAATTCTTGAAATTTTTTCTGAATATTTACAGAAATGCGAGAGATTTCTGGGATATTTATCATCGTTGAAAACAAGAGTAGTAGTTAACAAAGAGAAGAAGTTAGTATTCATGTACAGATTTATACCTCAAGACGGTGTATGATCAGAGACAAAATATAGACAGTTTTGGGCGGTCACTGCAGGAAATTGTTTTGGAAGATTCGCATTTTTGGATAATCTTATTATTCGAACGATGTTGAATTTGTGGATTAGGAACGAATTGTAAATGATAGCATCTCTCGCTATAGATACGAAAAATGTTTTATAATAAATCATTATCATCAGCATAGATGTACGTTTTAATTTATCCTCCCAGGTATAGGCATATTTACCAACTTGTATTTAAAACTTAAGTTTACTTTTACCTCTTAAGTTTACCCCTCTGCCTCAAATGTGTTGTTGCCCCAAAAGTGTACTATTAGCTTTCAAGTTTATGTTTACGTCTCAAGTTCACTTTTACCGTCTCTCAAGTGTGCTATTGACCCTCAAGTTAACTTTTACTTATTAATTCCAGTTTTACTCCTCTAGTTTAGTTTTCTTCTCCTTTACTTACACCTGTCAAGTTTTCTACTACTCCTCGGATTTACTTTAACCACTTAAATTTACTTCTGCCCGTCGTCTACTTTACCACTCAAATGCACTTTACCGCTCAAGTATACTTTACCACTCAAGTGTACTTTACCACTAAGTGCACTTTATCACTCAAGTTTACCTTACCATTCAAATTACTTTACCACTTAAGTTCACTTGACCACTCAAGTGCACTTTACCACTCAAGTTCACTTTACCACTCATTACCACTCAAGCTCACTTTACCACTCAAGTTCACTTTACCACTCAAGTTCACTTTACCACTCTAGTTCACTTTACCACTCAAGTTCACTTTACCACTCAAGTTCACTTTACCACTCAAGTTCACTTTACCACTCAAGTTCACTTTACCACTCAAGTTCACTTGACCACTCAAGTTCACTTTACCACTCAAGTTCACTTGACCACTCAAGTTCACTTTACCACTCAAGTTCACTTTACCACTCAAGTTCACGTTACCACTCAAGCTCACTTTACCACTCATATGCACTTTACCACTCAAGTGCACTTCTACTACACGTTTACTTTAACCTTTTTAATTTTAATTTAATTTTAGCGCGAGAAGTATCTTTTACCCACTTACTGTACAAGTACTGTTACCCCTCAGATTTACTGTTAACCCCAAGTTTGTTTTAACTTCTCTGTTAGGCCAACGACCGCTGTGGCGCTGTCGATTATGATAGAAATTTTTGGATTTGTTTTCAAAATGGATTTTATTATGTTAGAAATGGATTTGATTTTTCAAGGTCCTATGAGTAAAGGAAATGAAATATGCAAACGAAATTGCAATTACTTCCATTAACATCGTTCAATCAATAAATAATTGAAAAATTGTCAATATTTCCTACTCGAGAAGGGAGCAGTTGTGCGAATTATAATTAAAATAATTAATTAATAACAAAAACAATTAACAAGTCATATGTCGTGAAAAGATTGCATAATAAATTCTGACCTGCCAAATAATACAAGAAGGTAAGTTTTACTTATATAATTCTGTTTATTCCGACTATACTGTATAACCAACTGCCCGACTGCCGACTGTTTATTCCGACTGTTTATTCCGACTGCCTTTAAAAATTACTACCAGGGAGTATATTGCATTGCTGCTATTACGATTATTTACTGAATCCTGTGGGAATATAGCGTTTATAAACTACACTGAGTGAAAAATTAGCTGAAATTTTACGGAACCATAAATATTGTTTGTGGAATGATATTCCAATCGACAATTTATCCGAAATAGACAAATAGAATACCATTAATCAAAAACAGTAATTTTTAATGTATGCATATGCTTCTTAAGAAATGAGATGTGTTCCATTCTGTATACTTTTCAAATATTTGCCGGTCATTCTGTATATTTTTCACGTAAAATATCTGCCAGTCTTGCAGATATTCTGTTGTTGTCTGGCGGAAGTAATAATGCAATAATAATAATGGCCGTTCGTCATTTTTCATCATGATCAAATGAGCTTCTCACGTAATTAAATTGCTTCGGTAATTAGCAAAATAAATTAATAAAGTGCCTGAATTAGATTAAATTGGCCAGACAAGGCGTGAACTGGCGAGTGTTGTGAAGGGATAAAAACAAGCTGGGGTCAGCCAATCTCAGGGACTTTATTATTTATATAATAAATTCTATTATTCCTAAAGTTCTATTTAACAATATTCCTAAAGTTCTATTTCACAATTAGAAAGAAAAAGCATCAGGAAGATTTACAATTAGCGCCACAAAAATTGCTGTGATTGATCAGAAGTATCCCTATGTAGCTCTAATTTTGATTATAATTTGAGTATTATTTCTCAAATTAATTTTACAATAAAATATTAGATAAAAGGAGAAGATTTATTTTTTATTCACCAAAAGATACGACGATTATTTGTGTATTTTGCATTGCATAAACATCATGTTAGAGCAGTTATGATGAATTAGAAATTCAAATTCGCCGCATTCAAATGACGAAAATAAGACAATTCACATTTTTCAGAGATCTATGAATAATTTCAGCTATAATTTGTTGTGCAGCTTATGTTCTCATTAATATTTAGAATTATGTGTTCAAAAATCACTTAATCAGTCTGATCAAAAAATCTAAATGAAGCTGATCAAAAAATCAAACTCACAAATGTTAAATACCTATCTTTCTGATTCCCGATAAGTTCTGGAGGTATCAAAATAATGACTAGTGCTTAAAATGTTTAATAAATAAAATATGGCCCGGTATTACACTGCATTCATAAGTCAAACCTGGAATAAGCATCAGACGTTCAGGATAGATATTATTTAGTTATGAATTATTCATTACGCCTTAAGAACAATGCCATTAAATTATAATATATATCTTATCGTTAATCGTAAAGATTATGCTCGAACAATTATCGAAATAATTATGTATTTCTGTCTATGCTGGGCGAAAATGACAAATTTTCTTCTCTATTTCGTTACGCTTTGATTAAGTAATTGAAAATAACCGACAATAAATTCGTCAGGGATAGTCCAGACATTTTTTATATTATTAAATAAATAATTTTCCAGCAATCGGGAACTGCAAAGAGTTTCAATTAATTTTTTCCACGCACTGTCTAGCTAATTTGTTCACGGAAGCGGAATACAAAGGAGCTGAATCTTCCTGGCTTCGCGTCTTATTTTGGAAATTCATCAATAATATAATTCAATTCTATCAAGCTCAATACATAAGGGTGAAAATTACTGGCTGACAGATTTTTTTAAACGATTTCTCTAGCCATATTTCTGAAATTTTAATTTTATTTTGCTTGGTTTTATTTACTCACAAGTTAATGAGGAAAATTATTACTAAATATTTCATTAGGGTTTCCGGCTTTTAATATCGGTAGCAAAAATAAAAAATGTACAAAACAAATTAAAAAATGGTCAAATTATTTGACAGAAGTATATCAATCACGAATAAATGTGGTAAAAAATATACAATATTGCTAGAAATCAAATAACGTTGAGGACCATCTTATAACTTAGGTTAAAAATTGCCATAAACATCGTTACGAAAATATTTTTCGAGGTGAAATTTTGAATATATACCATATGAAAAAATTTTTATAGCTCAAATCAAAATTGAAAAATAGAAAAGCATTGTTCAACATTTGGCCAAATGAGTGTTTGGTTTATAGCAGCAGCTGTGCATTTGAGCAGCTGTAGATTAGCATAATGCTGCGCTGCCGCCGTCAAACTTTGCCAGAACTTTTATGGAACTTTCGTCGCTGCGGCAATACCAGAAGTTATGGCTCCTTTTATCATTTAAAATGATCCTCGGGGTATAATATGTTTTTCAGGGAAGAAAAATTAAAGAAATGGTTTTTAGGAAAGAAAACGCAGCTGTTTTGGACTAAGACAAAATTTTGGAAGACAAAAAAAATGTCAGCGATGGACCTGCTTTGAGAAAGTTTAATAAAAGCAATCGATCATGAATAAATTTAGGCATAAGGTGAATAGAAAGGTCAATTTGGAAATTTGAATTCCATAAAATTATTTATGGATCCATTCTGTGAGAACTCCGTTAAATTTGAAAATACGGAACGAAAAAATATTGTGCATATACACGACATATACGCGACATTCATGACAGAACATGCATGTTAACTTGATAAAACCTTTTATAAATGCGATTTTACCGTCACAATTCAATGCGATTTCAACGTTGACATAACATCGAATTGGATGGCGTTGAAAAAATAACGTTATTCACTTTACATTCTGGACTAATATTCAACGTTATTTCAACGTCGCGAAGTACGTTGTTTCAACGTTGATTCAACCTGACATTGCCTGCTGGTAACACAGTTATTAAGTGCACTGAATTATGCAGGGAAACGGTCAATAAAAGCTATATTCTGCAAACGTTCGTATAAATGCGTTTTATAGCTTTTTAATCTTATTTGAAGCTCGTTTGACTCAAAGTGAATGTAGCTTTTAACTCGTTTAGTAGCAATTCTGCGCTCTGTTACGGGAGTCCTTGACAGATCCAGTAAAAGGTAAGTAATTTTGAAGCGTTTTTGTACATATATTTGCCGTTTTTTATATAAATTCTGGGTAAAAATAAAATTTGACACATCCTTACATGGGTCACAAAAACTAATGTAATTAGGAAGAATAATTGATTAGTCATTAACTAATATTGTTGGCTGATGCTGGACGAGGGCTTGGCTGATGCTGGACGAGGGCTTGGCTGATGCTGGACGAGAATACGACCTCATCTCTGGCGATGGAGGCAAATAAATTCACGACATACGCCCATAAAAATGCTCTATTCATCGCCTCCTCACGTCAGCAAGGGCAAGAAAATTGTCGCCGTCTCACATAGTAATGTATAGATCGCAATATGCAACAATAACGTGCTTCACTTGAATAAAACTAAAATATATATTAGTTGAAGATGTTGTTCGTTGATTATTAAAATGAATAATACATGCAAGCCTTTGGTTTCTATGTAAGTAGAGAACGAATAGCTGTTTAAATCATCGTGTAACTTGTGAGCACAGCTGTAGAGCTCAGCATGTTAGCGTCTCATTGTATACATTAGTTTATTAGGTGGCGAAAAAACGAAGAAATATAATAAATTAACTATCGGTACTTATAAAAATTAATCAATAATAATCCAATCAAGTTTCAGTGATCATGTTGAACGATGCAAGATGAAAATATTAACTAATTAAACGCTAACGTAAATGATGGTAAACTTGTATAACTGGAAAATGATTTTTGAGTTCTAGGGAGCCAAAAATTTTGGCAAAAGCCGTTATGCTTGATATTGAATCATAATAAACCTACTACATTGCTTGATATGTTTTAAGTGAATAGAAATTACAGTAACTGTTTTCGTGAGAAAAGCATTGCACCATATCATTAAAATATTCCTACAGCAAATAAAGCCAGAAGTATTAATTTAATATTAACAACATATTATATTATTAATAATAATATTATATTAACATTAATTTTATTACTCTATTATTATTAATATATTAATATTAATAATAATAGAGTCGTTGAAATTCTCTAGCCAATAATTAAAAATTAACGAACCACACAATAGCAAAAAAATTATATACGGAGAAGGACCAAATATAGATTCTAGCGCTAAAACGGATTTCCTTTAAACAAAAATAACTGTTTAGGTTTTTAATAAAAGAAGGAACAGGTAACCAATAATCCGTTGTGGTTTATAAGAAAACGAGTAGGCAGGCAATGCCAGGTGGAATCAACGTTAAAA
Organism: Hyalella azteca; assembly: GCF_000764305.2. Taxonomy (NCBI): domain Eukaryota; kingdom Metazoa; phylum Arthropoda; class Malacostraca; order Amphipoda; family Hyalellidae; genus Hyalella; species Hyalella azteca. The sequence goes on along the minus strand of NW_025937352.1, from coordinate 5,464 downwards.
CAGTGAAATTCGTGACGTTGAAATATCGTTGAGTATCAGTCCAGAATGAAAAATGAATTAACGTCGTTTTTCAACGCCATACATTTCGACGTTGTTTCAACGTTGACATCGCGTGAATAGTGTGAAGTTCATGATAGAACATGCATGTTAACCTGATGAAATCTTTCATAAATGCGCTTTTAACGTCAGAATTCAATGCGTTTTCAACGTTAAAATAACGTCGAATTAGACGACGTTGAAAATATGACGTTGAATCGCTTTTCATCCTAGACTAGTATTAAACCTTATTTCAACCTCGCGAAGTTCGTTGTTTCAATGTTAATTCAACCTGACATTGCCTGCTGGCAATACAGTTATTAAGTTCGCTGAATTATGCAGGGAAACGGTCAATAAAAGCTACCTTCTGCAGACGTTCGAATAAATGCGTTTTATAGCTCTTTAATCTTATTTGAAGCTCGTTTGACTCAAAGTGAATGTAGCTGTTAACTCGTTTAGTAGCAATTCTGTGCTCTGTTACGGGAGTCCTTGACAGATCCAGCAAAGTGTAGGTAATTTTGAAGCGTTTTTGTACATATATTTGCTGTTTTTTATATAAATTTTGGGTAAAAATAAAATGTGACACATCCTTACATGGGTCACAAAAACTAATGTAATTAGGAAGAATAAATTGATTAGTCATTAACCAATATTGTAGTCACTGACAAGCATTAAAGTATCGAGTAATAGATTTATTAAAATTCAGACGGACAGTTATTCTTCTAGCCTTGTATTTGGTGTTATAATGGTCGTTAGTGTTTCAAATCGTCAATAATTTCATTCTTCTTGATCATGAATATAAGTACATGAATATATGAGTCTATGAAAAAATGACGAACATGAATATATATTTTCTTTTAACTATTACGGTAAATTTTTTTATAATAAATGGTGAACGAAGCCATGATTTGCGCGCATCGCTAGAGATCGACATTCTTTCTTCTACCGTTCCCTAAAATCAACGCCCGCATGACTCAAATGAATTATTGGAGGAACATTTTAGTGAATAGATATAATTTTATTTTTTTCAGTGGAAATGAGAGCGCGAGTTAAATAAAACTTTGTCCTGATATGAAAAATTTGAGTTACAAGGATCCGGAATGGAATCAGTTTCAGCGATCGCATTGCAATATTTGTAAATTAAATCTTATTCAAGATGGGTATATTAATTGATGTGAGAATCATATCCAAATCTTTAATAAAAAATCTTGCTTGCACCAAATACAATGTAGCGTCAAATAAAACATGTTGATTGCAAAGCGAATTTGATAAAGCTTAGAAAATGTTGGACAATTGTTGGAATTGAGTTGGGAAATTTCGCAAAATAATTTGATTCGTGATATCAATTAGATTCATAAGTAGAAAAGTTTATTTTTGCATTAACTAGAACGACTGCTGTACCATCAGACTGTTTGTTCTGTACTGGAACTATGTGCCAAAACTTACTTAAAATAATAACGCTGAAAATTGAGAAGAGCTGCTGCCATATGCAGCTGTAGCGTCCAGATGCAGCTGTAGCGTCCAGATGCAGCTGTATCGTTCAGATGCAGCTGTAGCGTTCAGATGCAGCTGTAGCGTTCAGATGCTGCTGTAGCGTCCAGATGCAGCTCTGTCTCTTATACACATCTAGATGTGTATAAGAGACAGCTGTANAGCATCAGTGCTTCATTTGCAGCACTTCATTCATTTCATTATTCATTATTCATTTGCAGCATCAGTGCTTCATTTGCAGCACTTCATTCATTTCATTATCCATTATTCATTTCAGCTTCAGTGCTTCATTTGCAGCACTTCGTTCATTTCATTATTCATTATTCATTTGCAGCATCAGTGCATCATTTGCAGCACCTCACTCATTTCATTATTCATTATTCATTTGCAGCTTCAGTGCTTCATTTGCAGCACTTCGTTCATTTCAATATTCATTATTCATTTGCAGCATCAGTGCATCATTTGCAGCACCTCACTCATTTCATTATTCATTATTCATTTGCAGCACCAGTGTTTCATTTGCAGCACTCCATTCATATCAATATTCGTTATTCATTTGCAGCATCAGTGTTTCATTTGCAGCGCTTCATTCATTTCATTATTCATTTCCAGCATCAGTGCTTCATTTGCAGCACTTCATTCATTTCATTATTCATTATTCATTTGCAGCATCAGTGCTTCAGTTGCAGCACTTCATTTATTTCATTATTCATTTGCAGCTTCAGTGCTTCATTTGCAGCATTTCATTCAATTAATTCTTCAGTTGCAGCTTCAGTGTTTCATTTGCAGCACTTCATTCATTTCATTATTTATTATTCATTTGCAGTTTCAGTGTTTCATTTGCAGCACTTCATTCATTTCATTATTCATTATTCATTTGCAGCTTCAGTGCTTCATTTGCAGCACTTCATTCAATTCATTATTCATTTGCAGCACTTCATTCAATTCATTATTCATTTGCAGCTTCAGTGCTTCATTTGAAGCACTTCATTCATTTCATTATTCGTTTGCAGCTTCAGTGTTTCATTTGCAGCACTTCATTCATTTCAGTATCCATTTGCAGCATCAGTGTTTGATTTGCAGCACTTCATTCATTTCATTATTCATTTGCAGCTTCAGTGTTTCATTTGCAGCACTTCATTCATTTCAGTATCCATTTGCAGCATCATTTGCAGCACTTCATTCATTTCATTATTCATTTGCAGCTTCAGTGCTTCATTTGCAGCACTTCATTAATTTCATTATTCATTTGCAGCATCAATGCTTCATTTGCAGCACTTCAGTCATTCATTATTCATTCTTCATTTGCAGCTTCAGTGTTTCATTTGCAGCACTTCATTCATTCATTAGTCATTCTTCATTTGCAGCTTCAGGGCTTCATTTGCAGCACTTCATTCATTATTTCATTATTCATTTGCAGCATCATTGCTTCATTTGCAGCACGTCATTCATTTCATTATTCATTTGTAGCTTCAGTGATTCATTTGCAGCACTTCATTCATTTCATTGTTCATTTGCAGCTTCAGTGCTTCATTTGCAGCACTTCATTCATTTCAATATTCATTATTCATATGCAGCTTCAGTGTTTCATTTGCAGCAGTAAATTTATTCATTATTCATTATTAATTTGCAGCTTCAGTGTTTCATTTGCAACCCTTCATTCATTTCATTATTCATTTGCAGCTTCAGTGCATTTTTTGCAGTACTTCATTCATTTCATTATTCATTATTCATTTTCAGCATCATTACTTTATTTGCAGCACTTCATTCATTTCATTATTCATTATTCATTTGCAGATTCAGTGTTTCATTTGCCGCGCGTCATTCATTTCATTATTCATTATTCATTTGTAGCTTTAGTGCTTCATATGCAGCACTTCATTCATTTCATTATTAACTTGTCCACGCGACAAAATTTCTTCTCGCTTCGAATCACCGACATGTGGAACAGCCTCCCTGAAGATATTGTTGACGCTCCGAGTGTGAACGAGTTCAAGAACAGACTAGATAAAGCTATGGAAAAATATATGTTCAGACTTGAATTGCCTAGCACCATATCGAACCCGGTGGAAGTCTAGTAAATATTTCAAATTATCGACAGTTTGGAAGAGATCCGGTAGAATGACCTGTTTCTAGATCACCTATGGACAAGTCACGAAAAGAATCGGCGACACGCCACATCAGGCCTGTTCTTCAGCGCCGACTTCACTTTGCTACGCTATGAGTTGCGACTCTTGATTGTCTAGTGGAAATCTGGCAAGAATTATTTTCCATAGCAAGGCAAGTCCTCATTGCATCAATGGTGATGCATACGGTACACAATACTGTACACAATAAACCAGATAGCAAAAGATACCCTATGTATGGTAAATAACCATTTCATTTAATGACTGTAAGAGAAACGTAAGAAATTGCTTATAACAAACCCACTAATCAGAAGACTTGAAGGCGGCTCCGTAGTTCATACACTGTAACGTAAGTAACAAACGAAGGCTTCAGATGCGCAATGAGTATTGATCCTGAACAATCCTACAAATAAATTACAGTGTAGATGGTACCGCTTTAAGCCTTACGTACAGGTTAAAACAATGAGTGTGTCGAATTATCAACAATGATGTCGGCATGATATGCTGTACTGACATCAAAGATTCGCTGATATTAGCAGTATTTCCATATAAAGGAAAGACTCCGGCTTGTGAAAGGAAGAATTCATCGCTCGTGTCTGGTAGCGATTCGAAATCTGATCTTCGTATTTTTTATTCGCTGCAGAAATGGTGACTTTATTGTTGCAGGGCGTGGGGAATACTCCTGGGGTGCAGGTGGGAAAAACCCCGAGGAAAATTGGTGGGGAATATTCTAGGAAAGGAAAGGAGGAGGGGAAGACTCTAGGAAAGAAAGGCAAGGAGGTGGGGAAGACTCGATGAAAGAAAGGAAAGGAGGGGGGGGGGAAGACTAGGGGAAAGAAAGGAAAGTAGGAAGAAAAGACTCTCAGGAAAATAAAGATACGGGAAAGAATCATGTGAAAGAAAGAGAAGAAGGAAATAAAAAATCATTGGAAAAAATAAAATTGAGGTGAGAAATACTTCTAGGAAGGAACGGAGACATGGAAGAAAAGTTTACTAGGAAAGGAAGAACGGAGATAAGTAAGAAAAGTTTACTAGGAAAGAAAGAACGGAGATAAGGAAGAAAAATTTACTAGGAAGGAAAGTAAAGAAAGAATAAAATGGAATGAAGATTCCCAGGATTTTTGGCAGAGCGGCGCCCGCTGAAGGGTCGAGTGAAGGCTCTAGCTTGTCAAAAATTCGAGGCTGCTGAGGCGCTGCGACTTATCGGATTATCTGCCGAATTCTTGAGATTTTTTCTGAATATTTACAGAAATTCGAGAGATTTCCGGGATATTTATCAACGTTGAAAACAAGGGCAGTAGTTAACGAAGAGAAAAATTTAGTATTCAGGTACAGCTTTATACTGCAAGACGGTATTTGATTAGAGACAGAAAATAGACAGTTTTAGACAGTCTCTGCAGGAAATTGTTTTGGAAGTATCACATTTTTGGATAATCTTATTGTTTTAACGATGTTGAATTTGTTGATCAGGAACGAATTGTATATGATAGCTTTTTTCGCTATGTTTTAAACAATGTTTTGAAATAAATCATTATTATCAGCATAGATGTACGTTTTAATTTATCCTCCCAGGTATAGGCATATTTACCAACTTGTATTTAAAACTTAAGTGTACTTTTACCTCTTAAGTTTACCTCTTTTCCTTAAATGTGCTGTTACCCAAAAAGTGTACTCTTAGCTTTCAAGTTTACGTTTACGTTTCAAGTGTACTTCTACCGTCACTGAAGTGTGCTTTTAACCCTCAAGTTAACATTTGCTAATTAATTCCTGTTTTACACCTCTAGTTTATTTTTTTTCTTCTTTACTTATAC
>NW_025937351.1:0-6555 GCF_000764305.2 Hyalella azteca | reverse complement strand
TACTTAGCACCCAAAAGCTCTTGTATGAAAAAGCACATTACATTTACATGTAAGTGGAAATACCTCGCGACATCACCTAACTAGCGGTTGAGCTCGACACTCTGAAACTGAGCTCCGGCCGAGACGCTAGTTTAACTAGGGAAGTTGACGTCGGACGGCTGTCATTTGTTCGTCCAGTGATGCGTTGCCAAGTCCGATGCTCTTTTGTTTGTTTCGTTGCGCTTCGTCTCCGTCACTTTGCGCTCGCCTCTACATCCGGTGACACGGACGGACATCGCGATGGACAGGAGGACTAGCGGACAGAATATGCAATCGACGAAATTTTATTTTAAAATATTATCATATTGCATTGTGCATTTAATTTATCTTTTAAAATCACAAGCTTTAAAACATTGTAGTTTATTATTTCGTGGTCAACAGGTACGATTTTGTCCAATTTTGTGGACAAAATGCGCGATCGTTATAGACGAAATTTTATTTACAAATATTATCAAACTTCACTGTGGCATATAATTAGTTTCTTTAAAAGAAAAATATTCCAACTTCTTACTTTTCTACATGGTATTCTCACAGGTCAGCAGCAATACAGAGCGATACATCAATTCGGGCCGCGCCCGTACGAACATCATGTCTTCAGTGACAAGCTAAAACAAATGGGACAGAGGCACATTATGGAGTCTATACCGCCCACACTTTCACTCAAGCTCAACCCAGCACAAGCGGGCCACAATCCTGGTAAGCTGCACCAGATCTATTCACTCTGAGAACTTAGTGAGAACTTGTCCAAAAAGCGATCCATTTCTTATTTGCCTTCCATACACTTATTTGACTAGGTCATCTTGACCCAGTTTGGCTGGGCAAAAAGGTGTATAAATGATACGTGCAGAGAGTGCGTCGCTATTTGGACAACATGACGACCCGTTTATTTTTTTGAATGAATGGTGCCTTCCATGTAGTCCCTTTCAATACTATTTATCACTCCAATTTATCGCCGTTAATCGGGTGCATTCATTATACATCTGCTTTATTTGAAAGTGTTGAAAGGCATCATCGTAATGGCCATTAGTTTTAAAGACTCGTAGACGAGAATTGGTTTGATACAGAGTCTGTACCACTCAAGTTTAACTTATTTCCGATGATTATGAATAATTTTTTTTCATATGAATAGAATTGCAATCGATTCAGTTATAGAACGATTTACTCCATAAAAAATTTTCTAACTTGATTTCTAATTGTTCTTTCTCATATATGAGAAAATTTTAAATCATTTATTTTGAGATTATCTTCGAAATAGCACTATCACCAAGATAATCGTGTTTCGTCGCGCTTAGCACAGTGTTGCGAGTAGCTCATTCGTAGTGATTTATTGAAAATATTTTTCACTGGTCGGAATATTTTATATACGAAGCGTTTCTGTGAAGCCTTACTATTCCGAATTCTTTAGCATGTGGCCCTGCATTTAATAATAATATAAGTGCGTGGTAATGCTAAGATAACGACCACGTTCGCTGGGGTTCAGAAGTTAACTTGAGTTTTTATGGATCTCACATGTCCTTAACAGCGAACCTTGTTATTTTTTATGCGTTTAATTGGACCACATTAAAAGTAAATAACTCCAAATTACAGCTAGCTTCCGACATGGAAGCAGTAGCACATAGCAAGGGAGTCAGCTTATATTTGTCGCTCTTATCTTTACAGTTTCTAATCGCTTATTTTAAAATTTAAATCATGTGGAAAATTTTCAAGTCAGGACAATCAACCATGTGGTACAAAGACATAATCGAAAAATTAGATTTATTTTTATCAAATTATTTACAGTAAATGAATTAATTAATTTACTAATTAAAAAATTTTAATTAATTAATCAATTAATTTATATATTTTCGCCCACACAGAGCTGGGGGGCGGAGTGTCCGGGATGGTTAGTGACCCCTGGTCTCCGGCGGTGGGCTACGGCGCTGGCTACAGCAACTACATGACAGGTCGGTTAATAGAGTCTTGCTCGTATTATATGCTCTTTATCTTGTTCTCATTTCGATAAGAAGCTGTTCCTTCTCATTCGGCTTCAATGGTGAAAAAGAGTCTTAATTAATTGGGGGGCGCCCGTTATAATATTGTATTGTATTATAGGCTGTTAAAATTGTCATTGCGATAAAAAACGGTTCCATTCATTCGGTTTCAATGGAGAAAATTAGCTCCATGTTTTCGGTTCCGTCGCTAAGAGTGGGGCATTTACCTGTGGGTTCCGTACTTTTAAGTTTTTTTTGCCACTATGTGGCACATGTCACTATGATATGATCGAAAAAGTGTTATACTATTAGCCAGGTACGCGAGTTGAAGCATAGCAAGTCACGCCAAATGTTCGACGCGTTAATGGTTTGATATTTAACGCACTGAATACTTGCGCATTTAAAAAAGGCGTCTCTCCTTCAGTCAAAATGGTTTCCTTAAAAAAATATTCAAATAAATACACATGTTCGTCCATGTTATCTTTTGATCATCTGACCTCTTTTCCTAAATATGGTCAGCAATGCATGGCGCTGCACCGATGCATTGGCCGTGTCAGCAAGCACATGATAGATTGACAACGACGGTAAATAATAGTAGTTGTTCTCTGGATGGAAAATGTGATGTATCTAAAGGACTTAACATGAGGTCTGGTTTAGTATTAGCGCGAGATAAGTTACCGCAGTGCTTCTGACAATAGCATGCAGCAACGGCCTCTTCACATGCAAGTAGGCTTTTGCTACAGTGACATGCATTCACTGCAATGCAACGCATTGCGACGCTTCGAAATGCCATGCAGTGAATGACAAAATGATAGTTTTAATGGGCAATTTTTCTTTAACAATGTTCTGCTAGGGACTTCGCTTGGAAGTAATCCGTCTTTATCTTGCAAACATTACTTAATCATAGCCTTACTTAGGCCGAGGACTCGACAAAGATAGTATGGTTTCCGCGCAATCGAATCCGCTCGGAAAATCACTTACAGTTTACCTGCGGTCGTACAATGGCCGCCGATGTTTCGCTAATAATTTTCGATGTTGATATGCCTCTTCGTTCCTGCAGTCACGAAGGTTTCCGTCGCACTTGCTGTGTAAAAGTCCCGCTGTTTATACGTAGTGATCACGGACATCAGGCCTACGCCAATGACGCCAGTTACGAAAATTACCGCTTTTACGGAACTTTACGACTGGTGGAGGTGCGATTATTCTGAAATCCCGTTTTATATCTAGAGTTATTACTGAGTTCGAGGTATAAATATCGGTAAAATATAATGAATGCAACTGTGTTTAATTGCAAGTCCGGACATTCTGCCATTGTTTCGGCAGGTCTCTTTTTCATTGCAATCTATCCCTTTAATTTCCCGATTATTTTCATTCACTATATTTTCGTAATAATTACATCTATCATTAGTCTGCTCAATTCGTGAGTTCATTAAGGGGTTAAAGGTAAGAATACTGCCAAGTCAATTCCCCACATGTTCATTGAAAGAAGATACGGTGAATTTACTTAGTTTTATTTGCTTTTAAATTGTCTTGATTTGATTCTTATTTCTTACATTTTAAATTAATATAGTATATTAATATATAGTAAATTTCTTAATAATAGATAATAATATAATGAATGAATTTAATGGCAAATAATACTAACTTAATTTCTGATATATAATATTAATTAATTAATTGTACATTCATATCAGGATCAGGTGGAGGAGCAAGTGGAGTGCACTCAGGGGGGTACAGCGCTGGCAGCAGTACTCCCTCCCTCGGCTACACCACGCCTGAGCTCTCACACTCCATCACCGCCATGGACACTTCCACTGCACTCCCAGGTAGCTGCTACACACTCAAAACTGGAGAGATTTTGTCCAGATATATGAATAGCGGTGCACTTCTTGCACCTGTGCGTGTGTGTCATTCCGATCAATTTTCGCCCGAAAAGGGAAGGATCGGTGCTACATGAACAAAAATATAACTCAGTACTCACTGCAGTGAGTGACACAGAGCGCATTTTCTCGTCGACGAAAACTTGAGGTCACGGACAGACGGACGGACGGACGGACGGACGGACAGACAGACAGACAGACGGACATGGCGAGCACAATAGTGCATTTTTTCCATAAATGAGAAAATGCGCTAAAAAGAGAGTCAATATTTATACAATATGACCCATTAATTTTTCTCGGTGTAGAAATTGATTACTTTTGCTTGTGTTTTCAAATAAAATTTTTATTTTGGAAATATTGTCCTTGATTCGTAAGATAAATGACACAAGAGGATTTTCCTAATTTTGTAGAAATCGTCTTCAGGAGTTTTGGTTAAGCTATTCATTTTTTCGTTCCAACAGCAATAAAAATTTTTTTATCGGTTTTCAATTTCGATTAAAATTTTTGGCGGTTAAAAAAAAATTACTTGGCATGTAGAAAAATATAACTCAGTACTTTCTGCAGTGAGTGACAGAGAGGGCATTTTCTCGTCCACGAAAACGTGAAGTCGCGGACGGACGGACGGACTGACAGACGGACGGACATGACGAGCACAATAGTGCATTTTTTCCATAAATGAGAAAATGCGCTAAAAATCATGTGAAACGAAGTGCCACTATTGCCATTATTTTTATTATTTTTGTTTTGGGTGCTTGTAAGGTTTTATTAAGATATCTGCCTGAATTAACCATGCCCCTTCCCAATGCTTTATTACTTTATATACAAGAGGGAAATGATATCGTGTTTGTATTTTCTGCAATTTCAAAAGGCCTTTTTGGGCAACAACAGCGAACAAAAAACGTATTCATAAAAATTGTAGCCTGATATTCAACGCTATAAAAACCTTTATTCTCTAACAAACCTCAGTAACTTCATTATGAGACCTGGGCGACTTTGCCCATATAGTGATACACTTCTTATCTATTGTGTGGGTCATCCTGACACAGTTTTGCCAAACAAAGAGCGTATCAGTGCTACATCTTCTTTCTACTCGTTTGGTGGGTAAAAAAGTTTCACTTTTTGGACACTATGGACCATTCATTTTTCCAAGTGAGTTCATTGTTCTAACAAATTAGGCCAGTTTTCAATGCTTTAAACTGTTGAATATGGTTCCATTAAACTGTTAAATATGGTATCCTTTAATCGTTGAATATGGTTCCCTTAAAACGTTGAATATGGTTCACTTAAAACTGTTGAATGTGGTTCACTTTAAACTGATGAATATGGTTCACTTTGAACTGTTGAATATGGTTCACTTTTAACTGTTAAATATGGTTCACTTTTAACTGTTAAATATGGTTCACTTTTAACTGTTAAATATGGTTCACTTTAAACTGTTGAATATGGTTCACTTCAGTTTGACGCAGCATTTCTGTGCTCTCATTAGCAATACTGTTTTCAAGCATAGTTCCGGGTGGCTATTTTTACAGAAAGAATTTTAAGTGCTTAAGTTTTTTCTAGATACGTAAAAGCACGACTAACATTTTAAGATCATTGAGAAAAATAGCGTTGCATGTCACTATATTTCCTATAAGGTTCTTGGAAACAAATCTTTTCTATGTTTATTCGCGTTGCTTGTATTATTACAAGAACTTCTGCTGGCAAAATCTCATTTCAAAGCTTCATTAAGGAAAATGATTGAATGACTCATTTACCTATCGTTGCATTAAAATAAATTTTCTTCGAGTTTAATTTTTATGTGGAGTGAGCAGATGCCGATTTTTTTTCGTCTGTCATTAAAATCGGTGAAATTTGTCAAGCATTTTGACTAAATTTATTGGATCAATTCATGATTTTTGTTTTAATCTGCGACAACGATTCGAAAAAATTACTTCATTTTCATTTTGTCTGCAAGAAATTTACAAGACTGAAAATCTAGGGCTGAAATTCTTCAACAACCGAAATCTTTCAAACGTGATGTTTGAAACGTGGCCTCTGGAACTCATTCAGTATAACGATAATTATATGTCTACTACATATTTCCGTTAATATAATTGAATTCACATTGCAACATGTTTAACCGATTCTGAACTGCGCTACAATGTAGATTTACGAAGTTTTTCACTTCAAAAAAGGAGATTGTGTCTCAATTATCCGCTCTGTATTTACTTTGGAATGGCGTTCAGTGCACAAGATAATGCCAGGTTCGGTGATGAAACCGTGTAGTCATGAGTTTTCAATTGATGTTAATCCGACGTTGAAATAAAATTACCGGCCGGTTTATTATTTTTTGAAGTGCACGTGGGTTGAAACGTTGTGTGTAAGACGTCAGAGTCGCTAACGACCTCGTCATATTGGCGTGAAGTTGGGACGTTGTTGCGTAATTGTTGCCTTGGGCTCGTAAAACTTGACTCATTTGCGTGGTGCTTAGCTATTTTTAACTCTCCATATGGCGTTGCTGTGCGACATGTTCCTGTCTGTACTCTAACATTCGTATTCACGAATTTCGCTGAATTTGTCTGCCTGTCTCTAGGACTTTTGGCCTGTCCGCCTCTGGAACTTTTGGCCTGTCCGCCTCTGGAACTTTTGGCCTGTCCGCCTCTGGGACTTTTGGCCTGTCCGCCTCT
>NW_025937350.1:0-807 GCF_000764305.2 Hyalella azteca | reverse complement strand
ATCTCTGATGAGCAGTCACAAGATAAATTATTAATTTAGGGAACAAGTTTAATTTTCATCAATGATATAAAACCATAGCATGCAATTCATTTTTATTTCCACTGGGCAATCAAGAAAAAAATCAATTTCACAGTAATTACGTGAGAAGCGTAAACAGAGGAAAAACATGAAAAATAAATGCTGAAAATTATATCTTGCAATACTCAACTAATTCTTATTGGCTTCAAAAGGCTCTTATAATAACATATAATGTGGAAATATACCTGATTTTTAGCAATTAAAATATATGCCTAATAGAATAATGTACGTGCGATGGATTTATGTAACAGATTACATCTGAGTGTTCAACAACATAGAATTTCGGTACACAAAAATGGATTAAAGTTCATAAAACATACTTGTACCTTTTATCTCATGCAAATAGACACAATTTGTGGCACGAAATAAACAAATTTCTATAAATTCTCAGTACACGCAATCAACAACCCAATTGTTTATATTAATATTGATATTTTCTTTTGCGGAATACATATAAATCATAAGAAATGTATTAATTTCCCCGAGCTACATGAAGAGCGACAATTGAACATGAAACGTAGCACGTCGCTCTGCCCAGGATGCGAGCTTCACAGAAGCGATATCTGCTGCTGCGGGAAATCCGTAGCGCTGTCAACAACAGCTGTAACTGCAGCTGTAACAGCAGCTGTAACAGCAGCTGTAACAGCAGCTGTAACAGCAGCTATAACAGCAGCTATAACAGCAGCTATAACAGCAGCTGTAACAGCAGCTGTAACAGCAGCTGTAACA